>NC_068378.1:19414111-19714111 GCF_023724105.1 Carassius gibelio | reverse complement strand
ATTGCTGAGCTCCTAATGATGTTACGGGACATTAATCTTTAGGAGCATCAGTTCATAATATAGTCAAATTAGACTGTAAAAACAGAGCTGAAGCTGTTACATGATAGAGTATCAATATTTCACAGTACGGAGATTCAATACTTTCAATTCAATTCCTGTGCCAAGGGCATAATATTACATTAAATACTACTGTATATAAAATTCACTCTCTCATTCTACATTTTTTCTCATTCTACAAAATGATTCTACAGTCATTTTCTCCTTTTAGATTATTTTAAGTAACTGCTGATAGGTATTCTAGATAAATCCTCTTTAAATACCTAATTTTACTAAATAAAATTAAGTGTTGGTTGTTATGTGCCATGTGTGGAGAACAGCTTACCAGACAGTGGGCAAGAGGAAACATGTGGGAATCCACAGTCAGTCCAATCATGAACAGATTTCACTTTCTGTTTGGCGTAGCACCTGCACCAGCAGAGCTCCTTAACTGTTAACATATCAAAAGGTTAAAGGTGAATAATCTGCTCTGCTCGTGAGGGTGCTAGGTCAAATGGCGAGGGTGGGGCTTTAACTGGGACTGTTCAAACTGTAAGTGAAAGTATACCAGTAGTGTCTTATTTATAATAATGACTAAATATCAGTTTCAAAGATCAAAGAATGTCTTAAGGAATAAAACACATGTTTGTTTTAATCATTAGGAGATTCGTTAATTTGGTCAGATCCAAGCTCTCAATGAATGCTTATGACCCTCCATAGGAAATGACTGAATGAAAAAACTGAGAAATACAGTACATGGAGAATATTTTGAGATACTGAAAGTCATTGACAACATACCACTGAGTCTTGTTTGCCTGTTTGCTCGTACTCGCAAAAATGTCTGAAATGAAAAAGAGAAGAACAAAAGGGACTCTTCAAAACCCATTATTACACCTTTATTTTTTTTTTTAATGGGCCTGATTTGAAGTGTGATATTCTAAGGACAGAATTATCTGTAAAATAATAAGTGATTTTTATAAATAAATTATAAAATTATTATGTGATCAACATCAACATCAACATATACAACATATTTTTAGAAACATTTTAAATTATATATAAACATGTATATTTTTATTTTATTGCTTATAAACTGAATAATACATTTGTCAATAATTAGAAATCAGAATGAAATTACAATGTTAATATTTAGCACACACTGCCTTTAAGAACATAAATACATATATTTTAATTACATTAACGTCCAGTAGATGGCAGCACTATACTGAGATATGTAGTTTAGGAAAGGATTCACAAATTCTGTGATTCCACCTGTAATTGTTAAAAGTTTAATATGCTCCACAAGAGACATGCAAGCTAATGCAGCTAGATGTATATAATATGTATTTTGTGCTCACCTGGTACCTGTCCGAGTGCACAGCCTCATCTCCGGGACGTGGAGAGGAGGCAGAGGAGGAACCCTCTCTCTTTATATGCATTGAGAACAGAGTCTGAGAGAGGTAGAGTGGTTATTATTGCCTGTAGACATAGATAAATTGTATATAACAAGTGTGGATAGTGGATAGTATGTACCTTAGGCACACCAACAGAAAGACACTCCTTTTGAGCGGGACCCTGACTGTAAACAGAAGAGAGTGTTATTAACACATATTTCATCACCACAATCCCATTACCAATAAACCTCAGCCTCATTTTAAACACAAAGCTTGAACCAGAATATGCTTGGAAACAAGGGATAAGGTTACATAATGTTCTCAAACTACATTTTCTTCACAGTCAAATAAATATAATGTATAAAAAGCTGTCTCCACTCAGGTCCTGTAAAGCAGGAAGGATCTAACACACCCCGGGGCCGAGTTCCATTTGACACAATTACTGTCCACAGCTCTGTCACTAAGCAGATTATGGCTATAATTTCTTTATTGGAGAAATCTTTCATGTGTTCAAAGTGGCTAATGTGCAACCCTGCCTCGTCTGAAGCTGATAGCAAACGTTGAGGAAATGCGTTATTAGCTTGCTGTGAGATTCACAGGGACTGCCTTGAGCCTGACTGGATGTGAAACGTCAGGAACAAAATAACAGCTTGTAATTTGTGATGTTGCAATGATGACAAGGAGAAGGGTGGAGGCATGGTGCACATACCCAGAGGCTGTAGATAAATATGCCATCAAAACCTGGAAGCATTTAATATGCCTTTGGAAAGGACAGGATACAGGGAGGAGGTGTCTGGGAACTTGTGTGTGCGCGCGTGTGTGTGTGTGTATATGTGTGTTCAGAGTATCAATCTGCTTTAATTCTGCCCTTCCTCCATCTCTCCTGTTCTTGTCTCCAGTTTTGATGTCTTTACTATGGGCGGCGATGCATTTTCATGAGCCTAGATGTGATTTAAGTAAGAGTGACAGAAGAGCATGCTAACTGTCAGTGGCACTTTACGGTCTACATGCTCCGGCCGACGCAAAGAGACTAAGGCAGGTTGATGGACTGATTGTCTCAGTCATTATAAGGATTGTATTATGTTCATTACAGGAACAAGACAGATTTCCTCTGTAAAAGACTTTCACAGAAGACAGCACTAGGATACTCTATTTATTTATTTATTTACTTAAATAAATACCATGTAAATAAAACAATGTATATATGCAATAAATATATATTGTATTTGCATATATTATGCTCCAGCATGCCCTCAACCCAGCAGTTTGAAGAAATAATAACTGGAAAGATTTTTTTATGAATAAATAAATGTTTTTGTTGGATTTTTATTAGGATTTTTGATTATGGCAACAAAATACATTCAAGAACCACAAAAATTGGGTCATCATTGGGATACTCAATTTAAGTACTCAAGATTAAATAAATAAATGTTTAACATTTTATTGTAAATAAAATAAATACATTTACTTCTATATGGTTTGAATGAATGAATGAATGAATGAAAATTAAAAGGCTGCTTCAAATGTGTGTTGAGAATGATTCGGACCATGTACCTATTGTGCAGCTGCATTAGACGCTCCATTTCCTGCTCCATGTGTTCTTGCAGCTCTCCTGGCCGCAGCACAGCATGACAGATTGGACACGTGGGCGTCTGAGTGTCGTACAGGGCCTTCACTTTACCTGGAGAGACAGGTGACAGAGGGACAAACAAAAAAGACATTCTTTATTATTATATACCTTCAATGAGCAATAAAGAGAATTCTTTACAATGATAAAAATCATCTAGTCCAGGCAGATGTGTCTCATAAATGAAGCTCATCAACAGCGAGACATCGAGTAGCAATACCGGTCTCATAGCAAGGCCATCACAGGCTAACAAGTGGCCAGATGAAAACAAATAGATCTGAATAATGGATCTGCATGTAAACGTCAACTGGAGCCATGCCCTTGAGAAAGTGACAGTCGGCCCCACTTTGAGTCCCCTCTCTTTTAAATTTCTTCTTCGGTTCATCTCAAATAAAATCACTGACAAGTACTAACTGCTTGCATCTCTGCCTAAAGGCAACCAACATCAGTAAACAATGAAATTCCATGGCTGAAATTGAATTTATAACCACATTACCTCCACTGATAACATCAGCAAATAGCAAGATGATAAAAGCAATTTGATTTGATTCTGACACGAGCATGTCTTTTTTCCCTCCTCCTGCTGAAGGGACTCTCATCGGGGGAATTAATGAGAAATAGTGAAAAAGAAGAAGAAGGTTATTTTAAACCTTAACATGGATACACTGCCTTAATTAATATACATAAAAAACCTAAAACCAAGATTTAGTTAAACTCAACTGCTTAAATAAAGGGAATGACATATGACAACTGCCACGTCATGATGGGAGACGAATCGTGAGACGGGCCATGAACTGACCTTTCCAAAATGCCACATTTCATCCTGGCTTTCTGTCACATTACGACAATATGTCACAAGCCTGAAAAATACAATACTAAAAGCTTGTATTTCACAGCCACATGCAAAGGGGTAAATAGTCATATTACTGGAGGTCAGATGAACCTTGCTCTCTCAGTTATTGATTGACGTGAACTGTACTGGTTGCAAAGGCTTTTTCAAAAGGTCACAATTTAGATTTCAGGCAGACTTATCAGTTTCTAATGTTCAGTAATCCATGTAGAGCATTTTAAACTGAAAACTATAATAGAATAGAATAGAATAGAATAGAATAGAATAGAATAGAATAGAATAGTGTGACATTTGAAATCAAGTAAAGGGAGGTCCCTTAATGGTTTCTGCCATGATTTTGCCTATCAATAACTCCATAATGGGCACGATCTTTCAGTAATCCGAGGGCATGCGAGAGTCAGGCGATTGGCAGGGGGCTTGTTCCCTGGCAGACTTTCTGAAGAGTGGCAGTTATAAAACAGAATTGGGCCACTCCATACCTGCCATGAAGCCTGTCAAGTAGCCTGAACCCGTCTGGTTTGCGTTTAAGACATCAAATGTTTCATTTTATACAGGGGATTTCATCATTCCTTCAATATGCTTTCTGAAGTGCAGGGAGTATGCAAGCTCCAGTGAGTGTTTTTATTGAGGAAAATAATGGGCCATTGAAAAAGGCTATTTAATAGGCAACTTAATAGGCAATGTAGCAACACATCTGCTGTGGAAAGTCATTTATTTCATTTTCAAAGGAATATTTTTTTATTCAGACCTTCTTTCATTAATCGGCTTAGAAACAACTTAATCACTCTGGCACTGGACCATGTACATGTGGGAAAAAGTCAAAATTTTCTGTTATTGAGTGTAATCAATGTCTGAAATGGGAGGCAGGGTGGAAATATTACTGTGATAAGTCCTAGAGCTCAGCTAAAATTGCGAGAGAATGAGAGACGTGAAGGGGCATGCACTTGCATGTTCGATATTATAAAGCGATCTATTAGATTACAGTGAAAATGTCTTCCATTAAAATCCTTACTGTCAAGTCAATGTCAAGTCAATGAACTCTTTTCTGTTCCCGCCTCCACATACTTGACAATCAGTGTCTTGTTAATGAATATTTTTAAACAACTCCCGCCCAAAAAAATTATGCTACACTAAAAAAGCTAGAAAATACTACAATGAACCTGGGAATATTTGATTTCGATATAAATCTTCTCCAGTATATTACTAACAATGCATATTCTTTTAGTAAAACAACAACAAGGCATGCAAAAAGCATGAAAAAAAATCATGGTCTCAGATCCAAAGGAGAGTGATCGATGTCTTTGAAATCCCTCCATCATAAATGTCCCCATAAAGATGAAGGATAGACATGTATACAGCTGCCCGATAAAACTGTGGCACTCATCACTCCAGAGAGCCGATTGCTGCTTTTAACTGTGTGTAGTGTCAAAGAGTTCAGCCCTGGAGAAACATTGAAGAGCAGGTTCAGTTCTACAGGAAGACAACAAATACAAATGATTCATTGAACTTAGACTCAAGTGTATCTCTTATGAAATATCGTCAAATTTAACATTTTTGCAATGAAATTAGTCTTCTCTTTTCCTCTATATTGTGAAGGACATCCAAATTAAACTTTTTTTATATAAGAAAAAATGTATAGAATATATAAAATATATGGTAAAAAACATAGGGTGTGTTCTCAGTTATTTTTGGCAATTTGACTTGCCAATTACATAAAATTAATAAGGTTTAAGGTTTTTATTTTATTTTACTTCAGTTAACATTTATTTTATTTCAAGTAATGAACATTTTTATTTTTATTTATTGTTTGTTTGTTTTAGTCTTAGTGTAATATTGTAACCCTGGCATGTATGAATCTTTCACAATAAAATCAATAACATGCATATAGAAAATAGATAGGATCTTTTAACAAACCTCTGTAACCACCGTTCTCCAGCAAATCAATAAAATGCGTTTAAATCGTCAAGAAAAGTAGATTTAAGCATGCAATCCTTTAAGAGAAAGAGAGCGGACTACGGACACCCAAAGCAGTGCTAAATTTAAATATTTGATTTTTTTTTGGAAGGACATTTTTTATGTTTATTTTAAAATGAGCATTTACTTGTAAATAAACACAATATATCTGAAGCAATATGCTGTAGATTTGGCCAGGTTGTCAGCAGAAAAGTGGGCTTCAGTGTGTCTCTTCAAAAGAGATAGTAACTTATATTAAGGGTGGGAATTATTCTCTAGATCTTCTCAACAGACTTAAATGATGAGCACTCAGGGAATCTTAAATAACAGAGATCAATAGTAGTGACGAGCTATGTGAGAGAGTGTGAAAAAAAATAACACCAGGGAAAATGAACAAGATTGTGTAAGGTCAAGCCTTTGGAGGAACAGTTATGCAGTACACATCACAACAATGTGATGCTGTCAGCTTGATATTCTAATGATACCCATTAACCCTCACCCATTCCTGTGTCATGACTCAAACTTTGGTGTGATGGTCATAGACCATCATTCCTCTCAGAGATAAACTCCCATTATTTGATGGGTGGATGCTGCTTTTATGGTTTCCCCAAGAACTCATCAGCAGGAGTTACATGGCTGTGAAGGCAGACACTTCAAATAAACCAAGTCTGAGAAACTGGCCAAAATGAAGACGCACACCTGCAAACCAGAGGACAAGAGAGACTCTCCTGTCTGAGGTCCACACAGACAAAGTATTTGTACTACACCTGTGTGTGTGTGTGTGTGTGTGTGTGTGTGTGTGTGTGTGTGTGTGTGTGTGTGTGTGTGTGTGTGTGTAAACAAATGTGGAAATGTGAATGAATGAGTGTCTATGTATACACATACACATACCTTCTTTGTGCACATGGTTGGAGAGTTACAGAACACATGTAATGGTGTTACATAATCAGAAGGTTACAAAGAACTGATAACTTTAATTCGTAATACATCTAAAAGGAAAGTAATCAGATTACAATTACATTTTGTAAAAAGGGAATACTGTCAGGACAACAATTTAATTTAAGTAAGAAATAACTGACAATGGGCCGTTGAATTATTATACAATAATTATTCAAGGTGGTGATGCGGCCACAACATAAAGCGTCAGACTAATGCAATTATTACTGAAGTTATGAGAGTGAGAGAGAGAGAGAGAGAGAGAGAGAGAGAGATCTGTGCATCTCTCAGCAGAGTTTGGCAGCAGCATCTCTACTAATAGCGAAACTCTAGTTTACCTGCTTCAAGAACAACGCCGTTATTACCGTGCTAGTTAGAAATGCCATAGGTTTTTTAAGCTTTTAAGTTGTTAAAACCTGTTAGCCAGCACCCCTAATACTGGGATTTACAGGTGAAAGTGCCCAACCTAACTTAAAATTCTAACAGTTCCTTACTTATGTTTGTTACACACATAATTTTGGTATCTTTGGAAAGAAGACCCTTTGGGTTTTACTTTTTATCAACCAGATTTGATAATCCTCAAAAATATTAAAAGTTATAGACACTGAAGTGCCTTGAAATTTTTTTTACCACACTGAATTTTTATTTATTTATTTGATCTAAAAAAACATTAAGTGAATTACAATGCAAATAAGTGCGGATGTGCTGATGGCCAGTTATAGAGATGGTAATAATACCAATGCGCCATAAAGTCAGTAATCCACTCTCTCTATTCATATAGATGGCGTTCATTTATAGCTGTGATAGCTGTGAATACACAGTAATAGCAAGCTGATTTGCACTGATTTGCACTCAGACAGATGGTTATCATGCAGATATATTCACATTCAGCCTAAAACATAGTCACACATATATGAAAAAAGTTGAAATATAAAACAAATAAAGAAAAAAGGTGATTGATAAGTTCCACCTCCATTAGCTGACAGGTGCGTCACGAGCCGCGTTACAAACTGAAACGTAAACAAAGGAATTATGATCCACATTACAACGTTATTGCTTCATTGGTCTAAACATGCTCCATCAGATGTCGTTCAGTGGACCCTTATCTTCCTAACTAAACCGGGATTTACAGCTGTGGATGTGTTTATGACTCGTTATTAAGATGAATCTGGTATGTAGCTCGTTTTCATTGCTCATGTTTTAATGTGTACTGCTTACACAAATGTAGCAAATACAGTCTTTATAAGCTTTCCATTGAAAAACAGCGATCTGTCGTTGATGCTTGAGGCTTAGATCTTTAAAATGATATTTAGTTTGTCAAGATTAAATTTGTCCCGTTTCATTTAATCTATTTGTATACATTGACAAGTGCGAGTTGAGGGGTTTGGGGGCATTAAGGGACCCCCATAACACCCAAAGAAAATATATTTGAGGGGTCCCCCTGGTTTTTCAAGAAAAATTTAATACTTGATGTATTTAATTTAGACCTGCTTATGTAACATCACATTTTATTTTTACACGCTTTTGCAGTGTTGCGTTGATTATAATCAATCACACATGATTATGTTGAGTGTAGGAATGCACTAGCCAATCAGAGGCATTCAGATTAGTCTACATTAGACTGAAACTCGAGAATTCCCTTATCATGAGCAACAAACTGCAGATTTACGTGCGAATTAAGAGATTTACTTTTCATATAGCATATGTACAGCTTAATTGATTATAAGAGGACTTATGAGAAAACAAAACATCTGTCCGATCGCTAACATTTTGTTTATTTAAATGGGGAGTCATTTATCACCAGTAAAATATGGAGTGCCACAAGGATCCGTCCTAGGTCCCCTTCTATTTTCAATATACATGTTGCCATTTAGTAATATTATTAGAAAATACGTGATTAGTTTCCACTGTTATGCTGATGATACTCAGCTATATATCCCAACGAGACCAGATGAAACTTCTAAAATATCTAAGCTAACAGAGTGTGTTAAAAATGTAAAAGATTTGATGACCAATAATTATACCACACTATAATTCATCATGCTCCCTAAGGTCACAAAACGCTGGCCTTTTGGAAGTTAGCAAAGTCCAATAAAGGAGGTAGAGCTCTTTCACATTTGGCTCCCAAACTCTGGAATAGCCTTCCTGAATATGTTCAGGGTTCAGACACACTCTCTCTGTTTAAATCTAGATTAAAAACACATCTCTTTCGCCAAGCATTCAAATAATGCATCTCATAAATTGTAACTGCAGTTGCATCTGATCAAATGCACATTCTTATTCTTTAGCTTGGGTTAAACTAATTAATTTTACTTTGTTGGAACAGCAGCTATGCTTATGATGTCTCTATTTGTTTCTCTGTTTTGCCACGGGATTTACATCCCATAACTAGGATTAACACAAGCTCCAGTCTGGATCCAGAACACCTGAGAAGAGATGATGCTGACCCCCTCAGAGGACCCCAGATGATGCTAACCCGAATCAACAAACAGAACTAACAAATATTGCTACAAGTGTGATTGCATCCAATAATACTTGCTGTTAATAATGTTCGTCTGGCTGACTACGTCATTAATTTTTCCCCCTATAAATTTTTTTTTTAAATCCTGTTATATGCACATAAACTGACAGTCGACACTTATAAGCTACTACTAAATATTGTAGAAACATAATTTTAAATAAAGTTGCTTTGTAATAATTTGTATCGTAAAAAGCACTTTACAAATAAATTTAATTTAATTTAATTTAATTAATTTCACATTTTAAAGTAACTTTTTATATTTTAAATCATTCCAAATATCAGTATTCAACGTTTTAAGATTAAAATATCAAAACATTATTTATGCATTTGTAACTGCAGGTTAAATCATTCATGCCTTACATTAAACTGTATGTCTATGCATCTAAATGCCACTTCAGATGCAGCTTCTGTGTTTCCTCTGCATTGCATGAATTTTGTTGATAATTTTATTTGTTTATTAACAGCCCCAAATATCTTATTATTTTAATTGACTTTATTAATTAAATGTAAGAATTTGAAACACTTCTAGAATAAATGGCTTTACAAAAGGTACAAATACCCAGAAATGGTAAAAATAATTTTAAACTTGTTGAAAAATAATAATTTATATCACTGCTGTGAATTGACCATCACACATAGTCAGCTTTCCATGGCAGTCCTCCAGTGCAACACACTCAGCAAAATATAGTTTTGCTGAGTTATCGATAAAATCCCAGAAAATATAGAGATATAATGTTTCCTTATGAATTTTTACGTCAAATGGTATAAATGAACAATGTATCATGATTATAAACAAACATTAATTAACAATAAACTATAGCATACTTAAAAAGTAAAATTAACCTAGGTCAGTAAAAGGCATTTAAAAGCATACTTATAAATGAACACTAACCTAGATCAATAAAATAAAATTACTCATTCATTGTTAGTCTGTAAATAAAATACTGTCTCAGTATTTCAAAATTTCATGTTTACACACTCAATCTGAATGCTTCTGACTGTGTATATATATGTGTGTATATTTAAGTGTGTGTTTGTGTGGGACCAAACCCCAACTCTCCACATGAGAATAACGTTCTGTCTGCACAAAGCGTAATGGGCCAGTCGGGAGTCAATGAAGTGGCAGCTAACACCTCATAAACCTTGAGCTTGAGGGGCTACACTGCACTAAGCCTCACTGTAAAACACACACACAACCAAATACACAAATATTCTTAAATCCACACAAACCCATATTAACACAGGACTTCAATAACCATTTTTAAGCATTTCTGAGTATTGCTGCTGTCCATGGTTTGGTCACCAATCTCATATCTACAGTCCTAAGCTATGTTCTTATTATTTAAAATACAGAATAACTATATGATTGTCATTATTTTGCCTCAATATAAGTCTCACCCACCCACATTCAATACATTCTTATGGAGCAGGTGTGAGCATCTCAAACTAATGAGGCCATTAAACCATAATAATCCATTTCAATCTAACGCAACCAACTCCCACATACATGCTGATAAGATCAGATAGCCTTGCTCTCGCTGTGTCAAATACAGATACCCTGACAAGGTAAAGAAAGCATGGGATGCTTTGAAGATGATCTTGTTTTGGAATAATACAGATTTTGTGACAGCTTTTGGAAGATGTGATCAGAGGATCCTCAAAGAGAGTAACAGGGCTTTCGCAAGCTGTCGGAAGCACTCTGAAAATTAATAATAACCCAATGATGAAAGAGCAAAATTGATTACCCTGATTAAGCACACCTGCAAGTTATCTGCATGGCAGAACTTAAAAAAAAAACACCATTAGCGGATTTAGGAATTGATGAAAGGGATAGTTCACTGAAAAATGAAAATTTTGTCATCATTTACTAACCCTCATGTCATTCCACAACCGTATGACCTACGTTTATGGTTGATGTTCACACTGCTCTTTTTTATCAAATGAAAAGTGGATTGGTGACCAGGGGCTTTCAAGCTCCAAAAACCATCATAAAAATATTTAATTGCTATATTCAAAGTTTTCTGAAGTCATGTGATGATTTGAAATTAAAGTTATTCACTGAAAATCTTGCCCTGAAAACAATCCACCATTCATTTTTTATACGGAAAAGAGCAGCTTGCATAAAAGACAAAAGTCATGATGAGTAAATGATGATGGAATTTTCATTTTGCTTGAACTATCCCTTTAATGGTTTCCTGTATCACTCTTTGAACAGTTGGATGAAATCTCTAGATCGACACAGTCATGTTGACACACACTCAAACTGAGACAAGTGTATCTATCTGGCTGGTCTGTGGATGGTGGCACAGTGGTTGATTTTCTCATTTTATTGGCCACCAGGGTAGAACAGGCCTGTGCTTGTTCAGAGTCAGCCAGCGAGACACAGTCAGCCTAAGCACACAACTGCCTAAATGGAGTCTCTACCAGTGCCAAACACACACAGACAGGGAGAACATCTAACATTGGACATGATGGTTGTATGGTTGCATTTCACAGAGGTGAAAATTTGCAAAGGAACAACTTTTTGAACCTTCAAAGGTGCAAAAATGTTTACAAATTTGAAAACAAGCATACAGTATGTGAAAGAAGCAAAGCAGTCTTCATTGTAAATGGAATAAAAATTCTGTGATCAAAATAAACCTGAAAAGCAATTTATGCTTATAAGACTAAGAATGGATGTTTGAGAAATTCTGGAAATACTGTTTACAACTCATACTCACCCTCATGCTGTTCCAAAACTGTATTGATTTTCTTTCTTTTGCAGAACACAAAAGAAGATATTTGAAGAATGTTGGTAGCCAATTGTTGACTTACATTGTATGGAAGAAAAAAATAACTTCTTACATGTTCCACAGAAGAAATAAAGTCATACAGGTTTGGAACAACGTGAAGGGTGAGTAAATAAATACAGAATTTCCTTTTTTGGGTGAAATATCCCTTTAACAGCATTTCAACTGCTGTGTTGAACTTCCCAGAACCTCACATTGGATAATTCCATCAAATGTAGCTTTTTTCATGACATAGGGAAAAAAACACAAACACTTTGTTATTAATGACAGTCTTCCGACCTTCGTTTAATAGCAATTCTTGGTTTCCACCTGCTGTGGGAGCTGTGGGAGGACTAGGCCACCCAGTCTGAAGAGAGTTTAACACAGAAAAGCTCCTGCAGCACAGAAAAACATGACATCATCTTGAAAGTCTAGAAGCCCATTATGGGCTGAAACAGCATCTGTGTTTTAATCGGCATTCGTCCATGTATGCTTGGGAATTTGGTTCTTAACTCAAACAGACAGTTTACTAAATACATTATAAGTCATCACGGCTTTGGTGGGTTTTTAATCCTAGAGGCACATTGACTGACAAATGCAATATTATATACATAACATGCATTGCGGATGCAACAACATGCAACAAACCCATCTATTCCTCTCCCACTCTCTTCTTCAACAAGCTCCAATCAGATTGTATAAATTAATATGCAACATCTGGGTTAGTTGCAACCAATTGCATCATGAGCAGAACCATATATATTTTTAATGGTGGTGGTTGGTCGCTTTACATGGCCAGAATAACCTGATAAGTGTAATAAACCTAATTCTTAAAAGTCTGGATATGTGAAACTGCTTTGCTAAACAAAATGGTTAACAAACTTTTGTCATAGCAAGAATTTGACCTTACTGAAACATGTTTGTGGTTTGTATAGGAAGCCAGTTCAAATCTTCCTTTTGCCATTTTAACCCAAACAAGAGTAACTAACCGTCACCCTATAAAACTTCACTCTGAGAAAGGCCATAGAGCAAGGCATAATTCAAACAACCAATGGGAACACAGCCACCAGGCAACCAGGACAGCACAACATCCAAACATCCTTAACCCCAACACACTGCCATGCCCTGAGCTTGTTGCTCCACTAACGCAGCATTGTTCAGCTCATTAAGTAGCTAAAGGCTAATTAGACAGCTTACGAGTGGAGGGTAGTAATGCTGTGCGAGGAGGGGGGCATGACAAAATCAGGGTTTTCTGCCAAACTGCATTGTCTTGGAGGCAGTAAAACCATGAAGTTTGAAATACAAGAGATGCAAGAGACTGACAAGTCACTGATGCAGCAATGGTGAAAAAGAATATAAAGTAATTTTTATGGCACATTTTACTGATGACAGTAAATGTTTTGCTTGCCACAACTTTAAAACATTAGAGGCTCAAATCCTACACATATCTAGATCTTATATATACTTATGTCATTAGATATTAAAAGTTTATATATTATTAAATATTACTTATAAGCTATTAACAAAATTATTTTACTGTATCTAAGAATAAACATAATAAAACAGAAATATAATTTCTGATAAAATAAATATCAAAAGCATAATATTTAGTTTTGGTTCCATATTTTGGTTGTTACTGCATAATTTTCCCCATTACAAAAAAAAGTAACATTCATTCAAATCATTATAGCACTATTTTCTATAGCATTACAGGAAGTAAAACAAATAAAATAATTTATTCCTTTTTTTTTTTTTTTTTACTACTAAATTGATCAAGCTTAAGCGATTATAAGAATTATTATAAGTTATAATGAGAAACAAATGTAATATATATATATATATATTTTTTAACTTAAAATAATGGTATTTTTATTTATTTTTAATATTAAATACTTTGTGCATATAGTTTAGATTATGTTTGTTGATTAATGTAGATAACCTCATGTAATATTTAGTTTGATAATCAAAATCTTCTCAAGAATAAATGATCTTTTGATGAAAATGACTTAATTTTTCAAGGTATTCATGCCCTATGTTGTGCTTTATTCTTTGAAAGTGTCATTATATTGTACTTTTAATCTTAGGTAATGTATTCAAATTCCAACTTACAATGTGTGCTGTCTGTCTACCTTTTTAAATAGTAGTCAACGAATATCACTATTTAAGGTCATGGCCTTGTTCACCTAGCCAACGATGACCAAACATACAGAGCCTTCACACAGCCCTTAATTAACACACAATAGCTGATGCTCCTCGTTTGCCCAGCCAGTCATTCTTTGGGTGTGTATGTGTGTGCTCACCTCATCCTTCCCCATCAATACCCCAGCAATCCCACAAACCAATACCTTGTGTCTGCACAAAGCAACAACCAGACACTGCCAGCTGAGCTGATATAGATCCACAGGTCTCTGTTCTTGTTCAATCAAATCAGCAGCTAAATGTTCAATCTGGGGAAGTCGTGGCCTAATAGTAAGAGAGTCGGACTCACAATCGAAAGGTTGTGAGTTCCAGTCTCGGGCCGGCAGGAATTGTGGGTGGGGGGAGAGCATGTACAGTGCTCTCTCCATCCTCAATACCATGACTGAGGTGCCCTTGAGCAAGGCATCAAACTCCCAACTGCTCCCTGGGCGCCGCAGCATAAATGGCTGCCCACTGCTCCGGGTGTGTGTTCAAAGTGTGTGTGCGTGCGTGTGTGTTCACTGCTCTGTGTGTGTGCACTTCGGATGGGTTAAATGCAGAGCATGAATTCTGAGTATGAGTCACCATACTTGGCTGAATGTCACTTCACTTCACTTCATCTTCCATGTCATCTGCTCAGGATGCAACTATCGAATGCCCGCTTAGTTTCCGCTAATGAAGTTAAAGTCTCCTCGTTTTGGACTAGGTCTTGCCCTAATGCCTACAAAGCATAACAACAATTTCAAATACATTTCAGATTAAGAGAAATCAACACAACACAAAACATGTAAAAAACCAGATATGCTCTAGAGGATGTGATGCGTGGCCTTTTGAATGCGCTAACTCGTGGGAATTGTTGAGTCATAATGAGATTGAACCTTTTAATGACACAGTACTTGTGTGGTCCCATGGGCTAATTAGGCTAATTAGCATACTAATTGCCACATGCAAATCAGGAGCATTTCTAACAACAGAAGCTGAAGAAGAACATGTCCACTCTGTGACACAGACCCTCATTAGTACTGTAGTAAAAAACCAAAAAACATAGATATACTGGCACATAAAACATTATATACTGCTTGACTCTTGTTTTCTTACCAATTAGCAAAGGACTGATTTATGGTTATGACACAAATCCCCAATAGATTTTAAACTACATTTCCCCAGGGTCTTTCATGCTTCCATGCAAATACACACATATCTCAAGATGCAAAAGGGTCCATTTGAAATTTAATGTAAGGAAGACTTTGAAATCATAGCCGACAATTGATAATACTGAATTGTGAAAGGCACTGATGTAAAAATATAAATAAAGAGGTTTTAAAAGTTAAAAGTGAATTTAGGTATCACATCATCATAAAAATGGATATTCATTTTAAGCTTTGCTAAAGATTACAATTAAGTGTTATTAATTGTTTATTTTTATTTTTTGAGACTACAGTATAAGAGAGCCTTTTATAATGGACAAGGTAATAAGGAAAAGTAGCATTCACAATTAAATATATCTAACAGTGAATATTAACAAGTACTTGATATTTAATTGTGCATGCTAATTTCCCATGTTTCACAAAAAAATTGATTATATATATATATATATATATATATATATATACAGTTTAAATGTATGCATTAATATACAGAAAGTGTGGTGTAAACAGCAAAATATGAATATATTGCAAAATATTATGCTTTTGGTATTTATATATGTGTTTTGATTAAATTAATATATACAAATTCAATTACAATGCTGTTTTATGATATCAATTGTTGGATAAAATCAGGACTATTAAAACCTCTGAGAATGAACAGACCAAAAATTAGCCATTTTTTATTCTAGGTTAAATTTGTTACTGAAATATAGATACTGAAAAACAATCCAGCAGCAAATAGCCATTGTTGTACCAATAAATCATCCTTACTTTTTTGGGGATCAATTACAGTAATTGGAAAAATACAAGCCAAATGAACTGTAAAAGTGCCTTCTTCTATTGTATGAGAAAAGAAACTCCTCAGTACTTTGTATTAAAACAGCATTATTTTATAATGTTTTTAATTTAAAGCTCAGGAGTTAGTGAAACCAATTTACTCCATTACACATACAAAAAAAGTGCCACGTGTTTTTTCAATATTGTGTAGAAAAACCTCTTAAATGCAGTTTAAGTATGGTTTGTGGTGAGCCAGCTGTGTGTTTGGTGTGACTTGTGTAAAAAGGTTGAATAGCCATTTGGATACTATTACAAACATCAGCCAAGCATCAGTCACTAATGACAGCCCCAGATGTCAGAGGCCCTACAGGTGGACTGAGTTTCAAGGGTCATTCACAGAAACAACACTGTGCCCAAATCGGTGCTCTCTAAAGACTTTTGTACACCGAAACAATCATTAACAAATCTAAAATCTGATTGCCATTTTTAAACAATCATGTTTTTCTGCTTTAATGCAAGGCTGCACAAATGCCCTCAAACTGAACGGCGTATACTGTACATTTAAGATATGCACAGAGTCACAGGATGAGACAGAAGTAGAGACAGTAAGTAAGAGTGAGACAGGTAGACAGAGCAGTAAATTTCAAGCCATCGTCAGTCTGTTGTCTTTGACTCTGTTGGCCCTCTGTGATGGTATTTAAACCCACGTTCTGCCTTTTCTGCCCTCTGCATTTGCTTGACTGATTTGTGGGCTCATGGGACTCGAGATGTGCTGTTTTGTACTGAGCCAGCAATCATTTGCTGCCCTCCCTCTCCACCTTGGCATGCCCCACGTGCTTCCAGTCTTCTTGCTGCCGCTCTTTGATGTGAGATCAGAGAGGGCCGCTTTGGCACACACAATGCTTGTCAATCAGGTTTCAATGTTCTTCAGAGCTTTCTATTGCCTAAATGAGCCAAAACTTCTCTTAAACACCATTTAATTAAGATTTTCTATTGTCAGTTTTTTTAACACTTTAATTTAGTCATGTCATTGCATTCAAAAACAGATGGATGGAAATAAAACAAGATATGTCGACTTCCAAGGCCACAATTATAAAATGTCCTTGAATAACTTCAACTGGGATTTTCTGAGTGAATAATGACATATGCAGTTCTAAAAATGTATCAATGAATAATCGTATTATTTAATAATAAAAAGAAAAACAATCCAAATCAAAATTCAAGAAGATTCTGTAATTGATCTGCAAAAGATTACTTCAATAAAGCAGAAAGGTGCAGAAATCTGTTAATGTGGTGCGAGAAATTGTTATTGTAGTTCCAACTGAGCTCCTGGGGCTAAAGCGCTTATTTTATTTGTCTCACGTTCCCAATAACACATAAAAGCCCTGGGTGGAGTAGCGCTGCTTTAACGAGAGCCCCCAGAGTCTGTGAACCCTCAGACGACAAGCATGCTGATCCTGCCAGTAATGGGCCTATAGGCCCCTTGTTAGGCTAGTTAATGCATCTGATCTGCAGTCAACAGCAAAAACAAAAATGCTAAAGGGTTAAAAGGTTTATGCTAAAGGGTTAAAAGGGTTTGCTGTAAGGTGTCTGTCTAAGACGCTTCTGGAGCACATTATTAAGTCGCCATTCTAAAGCAAAAGTTTTGATGTAATTAAGTAGCATAGCAGAATTACTGTACACCAGCACAAAATCCGGTTACTGTTTGATATTCAAAACATTGCAATTGAAACCTATTAGGCATTCATAAACTCTGAAACTGAACTGTATGTTACAACCATAGTGTTAAATATTTTAATTATCAAATTAAGCAGAAAACAAAGTAAACACAGTCAAAGAAATAACTGAGCCGGGCTGACTGGAGTTTGCTTGAAGACAGTATGGTTGGTACACAGACCCCTTAATACACATTCCTTCCATCCTGAAAAGATGAATTAGGAAGAAAACAAGAAAAGAACATCAAACCCCTGATCAGGATGAAAGCTCTCCCTCTTAAGAGAATATTAGGAGAGTAAACCGCTTCAGCAGTGGGAGACAAAATATCAAATTAGCCTCATTCAACATCAAACAGAATACGATTTTTTTTTTGATGTTTTTACCTGCAAAAATATATAAATTCCACACTTATATACATCATATGTATTACATTAAATTATATTATATACAAAAAACAACTTAATACAAAATCTGACTTTCTTGCTAAACCTGCTTGTCAATAAATTTGTCACTTACTTTGCCCCACTTCAGAACTTAGATCATCATATATGTTACACATATATTATATTTAACAACTAAATATCAAAATGACCATTGCAAACCTACAACACTAAAAAAAAATTCAACACTAAGGCTGCAGGACAATCTCCCCAGATGTATGATCTCTATGGCAGCCAGCTGAATACAGTCCATCTGCTGCTCTCACAATGAACAACATTTTACAGCATCTGCCAGCTGTAGCTCATACATATGCTCTTTTTGTCCCTTACAGGCACCCTTAATTAGGCTGCCCAATCACTATGCTTCATAAAGGCTGTACTGCCATAGAGATAAGAATCAACTTCTCTTGGCATACATACAGGGAATAGCAGGCAAAGTAGTGATAACAATTTTTAGGGACTCGGTAGATTTATAATTTGACCCTCCTTTATCTACTATGATACAAAAACAAAAGAATTCACTGCCACAATTCACCACTCCCAGGCAATAAAGTCAAACCCAACAGGGTAAGGTGATGTACACCTTCACCTTGGCTGTAGATTAGCTGGCTGATTATTCCGGTTCATCTGTACTAATAAGCATCACTAAACAGAGGTGTTTTTTTGGATTATAAATAAGCACCCGTCAGTGGAGCTGTTACTGTCCCACTGATAAGTTTTATATCTTCTGACTTTTGTTTGCCTCTGTCTTTCTCTGTGAATGAGGTGATCTATGTAATTTCCAACATCAATAAAAACCAGACATCTTACAGCGGTCTCTGGCACAGAGAGAAAACACAACAAATAGCTTAAATGATAAAACTGTCATTCTGCCTGCGAATCACTGAATCCCTCCAGATGAACTGGCAGGATGGTCCAAATAACCAATTGGAATCAGAATTCCAAACACTGACAGCTTCGTTTCCACGGAAAACCTTCCAAAGCGGAACATATTATGGAACGGCACTCCTGTATTACAATGGAACACTCAACTTATTAAGACCATTTTCTCTATTAAAATTTCTATTTCTACACATTCTCTGATCACACGTCTAGCAGAAAGGGCACTGGACCCGATTAACACATAACTTCAACACATGTTCAACTTAGTACCTGTAATTGATAGCATAAACGTCAAACTCACTGTCAAGCTAAGGGTTTCTGCTGAGAGTCTGCTGTTGACTGATACAATATATGATCCCAAACTAAACCTAAACATACCACCATACTGCAAACCTGATGTTTGCCACCAACACTGAAGATTTTTGGAAAGCATCTAATGTGCCTATTTGACCTTTATACAGTACTGTATATCACAAACACACACACACATGCATATATACATATTTCACTGAATATAGTTATATGCACTGAAGTATATGCATAGGGACATAGCGAAAAGCAAGTCACTTGCATTGGGAGTCTTACAATGCTGAACTGGCAAATTTCACAAGTACACTGTCTGAGAAAGTTTATGCCAAGCACACACTGCCTAGACCCAGACAGCGGCAGGCATTTACCCACACTTACTGTTGTTCTTTCTTTCTCATCAGCTCCTAACAAAAAGTATTTAATAAAATGCCTCCCTAAGGAAAATAAACATGATTCGGCCCAGTGAATACATCTGTCCTTGGAAAAGAATATAAAAGATCTAACTGTTTAAACAGCTGTGAGGATACGCTGTCCTTTTGAACATTTTTGAGAGACAAGCACTGAAATAACACAGTTCTTAGAGTCACGGCCAAAGGGTCAGATATTAGACAAATGACAGATCTCTTTCTGATGACACAACAGCATGTGTGAGAGGTTGCATATCGGTTATCAGACCAAGTAAATCTAAACTCGGCACATTTTTAATAACACATTTTTTTGAAAGGACAACATGACCCAATATGCATACATATACAGTTCACTCTCACACACACAACCAAGTATAATTTGGTGTACTGAGGAGTACGGATATGTGCTCTATCCTCGCATTCAAAAAGGAGCATGTTGGTATCCCACTTCTAGATGAGGTGAAAACTTTTCTAAAAGAACCTTGATGTAAGACTCTTTTTCCCTACAATATCTCTTCTACCTGTCAAAGTCAGTCATTATTTTTCCTATTGACATTCGTCTCTGATATAGCGAGGTTCATCGGCCCCCTCTGTCGTGTCTTTCATGTTGTTGGTTCTAACCCTCCGCACCCACGTGAAGTTCTTATGTCCTACGAATTTAAGCTTGAGCGTCTCTTTTCCCCGTCCCGCCACGCTGCATGAACATGGGGTCCTTCGCCTCGGTGGCCAATTATAGAGCAAGGTAATGAGGAGCCACGTTCTCCTTACAGCCCAGACTTACACTCTCTCCCACTCATTTGTCAACAAATCAGGATGGATGGCGTGGGGGCGATATTGAGCTGGAGGTGTCGCACTCAGAGACGCGGTTGCCGAGCAGCATCTCCTGCTCGTTATCATTGACAAGTTGTCTGGAGCTGCGAGATTTGCAAATCCTTCGCCTTTGTCATCTCAAGATCATTTGTTCGTGATTCAGTACTTATTCCGGTTATAGCTACTTGGATAGACTAGGCCTACTTTTGGCATTTATCTGTGCCATGGGACTCATATAAGGAAATCAGGAGCTGTAAGTTACACTTAACTCATACAAACAAAACTTAGTTTTCAGAAAGTCACGCGTAAAATAGTTATAGATCTTAGTCTCCTCTTTGGCTATTTAAAAAAAAATAGAGTAGACATGTTAGAGATGTGAAGCAGTGGGTTTTACACATTCTCAGGATATATAAGGGCTCTAGGCTGCTGTCCCAATCCCATTCTCCCTTTTCCTCTCTCATGTCTGCTTTCCTGTCTGCACTACTGTCCTATAAAAAAGTCAAAAGTATCCTACAAAATTATATTTAAAAATGTTAATATTTATATACAGTTGTTTTGAATATTTATATTTTTACATAATATATATATATATATATATCATATAAAATTATTACATATTATATAAAAATTTATTGTATATTGTATCTATATATTAAATACTTATTATTTTTCATAATTTAATATTTTTCCAATGTTTTGGGGGAGTTTTTGATCTCTCTCTCTCTCTCTCTATATATATATATATATATATATATATATATATATATATATATATATATATATATATATATATATATATATATATATATGCATTGTATCAGCCAATAATTGGTAATGGCCGACAAAAGCTATTTACAGTTTTTAATTATCAGCCACTGGCAAAGAATCTAAGATGTGATCTGAGATACTTACTTGGTTCTTTGTGCTCCTCTGGGCCAGATGAACCCTCTGCCAACAGTCCAGACAAACCAAAGAGCTTCTTCCCATCATCCTCAGCTACCTTCAGGGTGTTTGGTGAACCAGTAGGGACACGAGCACCACCAAAGTCAAAATCTTTTCCCTCCACATCTGTATAGCGGAGGTGGGGTGATGTTTCTGGTTCTATACAGCCCTTCAAGCGCTTGGCAGGGAAGAAGGCAGACTGGTAAGACCCTGCATCACACTCCTCAGGTGGGGAGGAGAACGGCCGGAAGACCCCCACTGCTCTGTGGTTGAACATACCCAGAGGTGAACAGTCCAGATTGGGTGGAGCAAACTGTTGGTGAAGGTGGAGCAGAGGGGTAGGAAAGTCTTGAGAAGGAAATCCTCCTTGTCGATGATACATGGAGGCAAAGGTGTATGAGCCACTGGGGAACGGGAGGTGCATGTCCTTTTCCAAAGTGACTGGCACTCCAAACGGCCGACGGGGCTGGCAGGGTACAGAGGCATCTCGTCCAGCCTCGGCTGTTGATGCCAGGACCATGAGGGCAGGGGAGGTCAGCGGGCTGGGCATGTAGGAGGAGTTCTCCATCTTAAAGGCTGTCCGATGGAGATCCATTTGAGTAATAAAGTGTCCACTCAAACTCAAATTAATGTGATGAAGAGGCCTGAAGAGCACTTGACTCAATGCTTATAGACTTGAGCCTTACAGATCAGTCATACCCTGACTGATACCTGTTTGCAAAAATAAAAAATAAATAATTATAATAATAATGAAAAGAAAAGAAAAAGAAAATTAGTTAAGTAAACAGGCATCCTTAAAGTCTATAGTTCCTGCATTTAAAAAAAATACATAAATAAAAAATAAAAAAATGAGACATGACTGAGACAGAAACATTTAATAATTAGACCACAAATAAGTCCTTAAAGAAATGCCTAACAGTGCATGCAGGATGAATAATTTTGTGTGAGTTTATGATATTAACAGAAGTAGCCCATCCTTTAAAAGCACATAGCCCTAATGTTAAAGAAAAACAAAGGTTGAGGCTGAGCTAATTAATGCAAAATAAATTATCTTGGTTAAATGATTTTTCATAAATAAATAAAAAATCTCTACATAAAATGATAAGTTTCATTTATTCTTGTTTAGACTACTTGTCTCATGGATGGTGCTGGAGCTGCTGTTCTAAATAGCTCTGCCTGTATGTTTAATATTACTCTTAATTTTGTGTTTGGAAATCCCACTTTAAATAGCTTAAGAATTTTAAATCCATAACAACTGTAACTCGACATTTTTATAATAATTGAAATATCGAATATTAAAATCGAATATACTGATTTAAATAACGAGCTATTTTTTATACACTCGGTAATTTGGAAATAATAAAAGACAACAACAAAAGCCCAACAACAGTCCATCATAATAATTATTATTTGTAATAATTTGAACAATGATAATAAATAAATTCTAAATAATACAAAAAAAAAAACTTTGAAACTTAATTCAAATACTAATTAATTGTACATATGGAGTAATTTATTATTTGTGCCTGTCAATGTTTTTATAATATAGTTAAAAACAAGTACAAAACTTTTTTTTTTTTTTTTTTACTATAGTTACATATAGTTATAGAGACGGTGAACAAAGCTTCTAAATACTGCCTTACTGAATCTACTGGATCTGAAATCTGCTTTAGACTAAATTCGATCTAAATATTACCATTCGGTTGCTGTCAGATGTTAATAATAATAATTATTATATATATATAGTTTTAGTGCATTCCAGAAAAGTTAACTCATAATGCTTAGCATACGACAACAAAATGAAACTGATCCTTATAAAACTAAAAATCTCGCATAACTCGACAAGAAAGACTTGCGAAAACATACTGTCCAGCAAATACCATATTAGTAATATATATATAGCCTAGTAAACAAAGACTAATTGTAATACTCACAATAAAGTAGTCAAACATCTTTATCATCTCAGTCGGAAATCAAACTGTTGTTTTATCCAAGCTCGAACGCAGGTTGATGCCAGTCAGAGGAGTTCGCCAATGACTGAAAGAAAAAGCGCGAAAAGACGAGTTAGAAGATTGTTTTATTTTATTTTTTTATAGTTTTGAAAAGAATCACGGAGGTTTAGTAGTTGAGCTGTTTAGTGATATAGATTATACAGATGCGCGTGTTGTGTCAACATCCGATCCGTGCGCACTTCTGTTAAGGCTGGCGAGTCGCTCACTGTACCGCCACGCGCGCGCTCCTTCTCTCTCTCTCTCTCTCTCTCTCTCTCTCTCTCTCTCTCTCTCTCTCTCTCTCTCTCTCTCTCTCCTCTCAGTCCGTCCCGCACTGTTAACTTTAAATTTCATCTTCCACCTCCCTGACCAACTTGGATATTTTCTCAAATGTAAATCTCCATCCGGCGCCTCTCTAGTGAATGACTAGTTATCGGAGTCTTATAAATGAACATCAAAAAAAATTCCAATGCCTCAAACATAGGCCTACCTTTTTTACGTGTATTAGGAACTCAATACACTACCACTGGTATCCATCTGCTGGTTAAACGCCATATAGCACCTTTAGCAGGGCATTCAATTGACTTCATCTGCCATCTTTCACTCAGAGTTCCACAGATATAAAACCGTGACAAAACTTGGTTTATTGAATGTAAGACAGCATAAATGCTTCTTTTTTTCTCTTGTATTAGCCTAAATGTTCAGTTGAATGATAAATTGAGAATTTTTCCATCTTTTTTCAACATCTGTTTTGAATAATTTGTTAAAAAATCAATGTAATAATTTATCATTTGAATGAAGTCTTACAGTCAGCTGGCCAATATTAATATAATGAAAAAAGAAAATGGGTAATGTAAACATGTTTGACTTGGGCAGCATAAATAAAACAAATAAACCCATACATTTACTTTGGCCATTGTATCTCATAATGACAAACTTTGTATAGAGTGAAGGAAAATAAAATAAAGTTACTTTCTCCTAGAGAACTAAGGTTTTAGCTTGAATAAATTAAATCACAGTTTAATAGAGTTTTCAGACCCGCTAATAATGACTTCCAAGATCATTATCAAAGTCTTTGAAGTCTCTTGCTTCATAATCCAAGTCCTTAAATGAAAATAAACGAATACATTTGCATGCTAGAAGGCATGTTTTTGAATATTGAGTCTTACTCTTCTTCTTGGGATTCATTTATTCAGTGGTGAATCAAATTACATCAGTTAATTTGACCTAATTGGAGTTTAATTGCTGTTTAAGTTTGCGGGACAAGCAAGAGAGCAGTGTCTTTTGTCGTGTGGCCTATAGATGCATTATATACTGTCATGCACTGGCAGAAAGCTTTATATAATTTGCATATATTTAGTTTTGGAGGAGTTGCAAATAAAATGTTATTTTCTTTCTCTCTCTCTCTCTCTCTCTCTCTCTCTCTCTCTCTCTCTCTCTCTCTCTCTCTACATATATATATATATATATATATATATAGACAGAGAGAGAGAGAGAGAAATAGAGAGAGAGAGAAAGAGAGAAAGAAAGATAGAAAGAAGGAAGATATTGTTGGCAGACTCAGGATAAATAACTGTAGTAAGTGTTAAAGTGATTAGCGCTGCTCACCATCTGAGAGCGTGTGAACCAAAAACCTCCCAGCACAGGCAGAAGGCTTGAGTGTCACAAGGAATACAGCGAAACGCATTATAATGTCCATCATTGATTGCTTCCTCCCATGAGTCTTGGCGCCTGCTACCAGGAAACAAAAGGTTAAAATATGATACTCCCCTTTTCTCGCCCCCTCGATGTCCCAGCAGCACCTCTGTTTACGAATTCACATTGCATTCTCTTTCTCTCAGAGTATCCCACAACCACATCTCCACAACAGAAAGGAAACAATATGGTTGTAAAATCTGATATCAGAGTATTTTCTAAACAAGAATTGCAACAGAAAAACTGTTTATTTTCTTTCTGTGCTAAAATAATTTCACATGCATAAAGGTTTCTAAAATGGACAAGGACATGCAGCAAATCAGAGCTTAAGGGGCTGAACAGGACTGTATAGTCTGTGAAGTGTGTAACAGTGAAAGGCAACGACAGGCTGAGACCCCTAAACCCACTGCCGCCTCCTCCCCGCCTCCCTCTGTAAGCTCTGTCTCTCCTCGCCACAGGGCTGACATTGACATGACACTCCCAAAATAATCAACAAACACTCCAAACGGTCTTCTCCCTTCCTCACAGTGTTAGCAGTGACTAACAAACTCCCCTGCATCACTACAGACAGAAACACCTAACAATGCAAGGTGGAAACACCGAACACAACATTACCAACTTTCTTATACTGGGCTACTGTGTTGATACTGTTACCGGAAGGAAAAATACATACCAAATATTGCTTTATAACAAAAGTGTAGGGGGAAATGTGTAGGAAAAGTCATTATCCTCACCCGTATTCATGTCTTCAAAAGGCCTACAGACATACCAGGCCGAACTTCTGTTCTCTGAAGTTCCTACATGTTACCTTTAGGACACAGAGAAGAAGAAAGAACGATATTACGTCCCTCCACAATTACCAAGCTAAGCGAAATATTAAAATGTCTGGCTCCATCAGTTGAGAGGCAATCGTGATTGGTATTTTAACCTTTGACTACAGTACAATGGAACCAGCTCTTGGAACCAATATTGGAAGGACAGAATCTAATTCTGGAATGATCCTTAGTAATGAGCGTGCTGCCGTGGGGGCTGGATAATGCATATATGAGATATTATATTTTAGGGCTGAAAGTGATGGGGCAGAGGGGGCTCTTCGAGAGTTGAATAATCACAGGCAATGAGGTGTAGCCTGTGTGATGGAAACACCTTACTGTCTCGCCCGAGGACGGCACTCTTAAATCAAATACAAATGATTTTTATCACATGCAAATATCCCTTAGGTTTTTTGTGGATGTGTCCTGGGGATTTACAGTATTGTTCAAAATAATAGCAGTACAATGTGACTAACCAGAATAATCAAGGTTTTTAGTATATTTTTTATTTCTACGTGGCAAACAAGTTACCAGTAGGTTCAGTAGATTGTCAGAAAACAAACAAGACCCAGCATTCATGATATGCACGCTCTTAAGGCTGTGCAATTGGGCAATTAGTTGAAAGGGGTGTGTTCAAAAAAATAGCAGTGTCTACCTTTGACTGTACAAACTCAAAACTATTTTGTACAAACATTTTTTTTTCTGGGATTTAGCAATCCTGTGAATCACTAAACTAATATTTAGTTGTATGACCACAGTTTTTTAAAACTGCTTGACATCTGTGTGGCATGGAGTCAACCAACTTGTGGCACCTCTCACCTGTTATTCCACTCCATGATTCTTTAACAACATTCCACAATTCATTCACATTTCTTGGTTTTGCTTCAGAAACAGCATTTTTGATATCACCCCACAAGTTCTCAATTGGATTAAGGTCTGGAGATTGGGCTGGCCACTCCATAACATTAATTTTGTTGGTTTGGAACCAAGACTTTGCCCGTTTACTAGTGTGTTTTGGGTCATTGTCTTGTTGAAACAACCATTTCAAGGGCATGTCCTCTTCAGCATAGGGCAACATGACCTCTTCAAGTATTTTAACATATGCAAACTGATCCATGATCCCTGGTATGCGATAAATAGGCCCAACATCATAGTAGGAGAAACATGCCCATATCATGATGCTTGCACCTCCATGCTTCACTGTCTTCACTGTGTACTGTGGCTTGAATTCAGAGTTTGGGGGTCGTCTCACAAACTGCCTGTGGCCCTTGGACCCAAAAAGAAAAATTTTACTCTCATCAGTCCACAAAATGTTCCTCCATTTCTCTTTAGGCCAGTTGATGTGTTCTTTGGCAAATTGTAACCTCTTCTGCACATGCCTTTTTTTTAACAGAGGGACTTTGCGGGGGATTCTTGAAAATAGATTAGCTTCACACAGACGTCTTCTAACTGTCACAGTACTTACAGGTAACTCCAGACTGTCTTTGATCATCCTGGAGGTGATCATTGGCTGAGCCTTTGCCATTCTGGTTATTCTTCTATCCATTTTGATGGTTGTCTTCCGTTTTCTTCCACGTCTCTCTGGTTTTGCTCTCCATTTTAAGGCATTGGAGATCATTTTAGCTGAACAGCCTATCATTTTTTGCACCTCTTTATAGGTTTTCCCCCTCTAATCAACTTTTTAATCAAAGTACGCTGTTCTTCTGAACAATGTCTTGAACGACCCATTTTCCTCAGCTTTCAAATGCATGTTCAACAAGTGTTGGCTTCATCCTTAAATAGGGGCCACCTGATTCACACCTGTTTCTTCACAAAATTGATGACCTCAGTGATTGAATGCCACACTGCTATTTTTTTGAACACACCCCTTTCAACTAATTCAACTAATTGCCCAATTGCACAGCCTTAAGAGCGTGCATATCATGAATGCTGGGTCTTGTTTGTTTTCTGAGAATCTACTGAACCTACTGGTAACTTGTTTGCCACGTAGCAATAAAAAAATATACGAAAAACCTTGATTATTCTGGTTAGTCACATTGTACTGCTATTATTTTGAACAATACTGTATTTTTAGATTTTTAGTGCGGTGTAAAATTCTGTCTGTGACTTGAACGGACAGTTTGTCATTGAAGAGCTAATAAATAAATAAATAAAAGTTTAAAGGTGATGTAATATTTTAATGTTAAATACTTGTTTGAGCATTCTGATCAGTCTCACATTCTGTAGCAGCATTGGCTCAACCAATAGAGTGAATTTGAAGACAGTGAAAGGCAGGGAAAACATGTTTGAAAACATATTATTTTTTAAGTTCCATTCTGTGATGATCCTGTTAACAAAGTATTCAAGTGTGTTTTTTTCTTCATTGAAATAAAGCCGAAATAAAATATAAATATTAGAAGAAAAACCAAAACAAACAAAAATAAAAATAAATGTTCCCATGGCAAACAAATGAAATGAAATGAAATACTAAATTACTTGAAATAAATGCAAGCAAAATTGAAATATATAAAAAAATAAACCTAATAACATGACAAAAGTACTTAAAAATACGTAAAACTCTTTCACTTTTAATGTTTTGACAAAGTGAGAACGATGTTTATAGATGTAATATGCATGATAAAAAAATGCACATCAGATTTTTTTTAATCACTCAAACAAATAAACAATAAAATAAAATAAATACATCATTTACTCATCCTCGTGTTGTTCCAAACTCGATGACATGATCATTTTGTGTGATGAAAAGACAAATTTTACCTATTTATTCACTCTCTGTCAAGTCAAATCAAATAACTGTTTACCTCCCTTTAAAACTCGAAAGCCCTCTCTCTACTCTGCTACGCTCACTGTCCCAATTAAACAATTCCGGCTGTGTGAGTGCGGGGGCAGTGGCGAAAGCTCTATCTCTGTTAAAGCCACACTCGGCTAGTCTACCGTCGCCCAGGACCTCCGCCGGCTCTATTACCGGCCCCTAATCAATGTGTCAGCATAATATTAGGCTGGGTTAGGTGTCACCATGTTAGAGGCATTAATGGAAGAGCTCCATCTACTCAGCCAGGGGACGGCATTACCGCGGCTGTCACAGTCGACTGAGGACTGGGACAGTATTACTGTTGGCTTTCATACAACATTGGTCACTAAACTAATGGGAGCCTCAGTGGAGGAGACAGAGCTGGGAGAGATGGAGATGAGATGGAGAGGTATGGGGGAGGAGGAGAGGAAATGAGAACAGGGAGTGCCAAAAGAGAGTCAGATGGAAAGGAGGCGAAGGTCTTCTAGCACCTTCTCCTAATTTGTAGGATCTAATTAATAGGAGAGGGGGAAAGCTCCAGATGTTAAGAGATTCAATCTGATGTGATTTAAGAGTGAACGAATAACTTTCTTGAGACTCGAATCCATGAAATGGTAAATGTTCGGTCGAAGACACTTTAGAACATCCAGCACTTGCCCTAAAAGTTCACATGACACAATTCGGTGGCATCGGCTTCTGTGAAAGATATCTTTATTCAGGGTGCAGATATGCCAATTCATTTTGTGTCCAAAATTTGACAAGCTAGACTGAGTCTGAACAGCGTCAGTCAAACAGTCAATCTCTCTCTCTCCTACCCTGACTCCTCAATCTTCTTTTCTCCAGAGATCCTTAAGCCGTTCACCAAGAAATCGAAGAGTCAAGGCAGCAACAAAGACTAATATCGAGAAGAAGAAAAAAAAGAGCTAATACCATTTTAAGTGTTTGGAATGAAATGAAAGCCTATATATGCAGCTTCAGAGCAAGAGATAACTCCTTATGAATAGGTGACATCAAGTGAAAAAGAACTGATGTGGCGGGGGGATCAGTGGCCTATAGGCTCAGAGTTGAGGAACTGACACGGTTTCTAATACAAGTGTTTAAATATTTGATGCACCGGGATAAAGAGGGCTCCCCTTTGAATGAAATTGAGTGTCTGCTGGAGAATCTATTACCAAGAGTCTGATGCAATTTGACAGTAGCAAAGCAGCCTGGGTGTTATTCTTCAATGGCTCCCCAATCTCCTTTCATTACTCCTCTTAAATGTTTCTCTGTCGTGCTTGACTTACTTCTGATTACAGCCTATTTCAAGGAAGGGAAAAAGAAAAAGCGGGGGGGGGGGGGGGGGTGAATGCGTTTACTGATTCAATCATACAGACGGGTAGACATTTGTATTTTGTAGTGGTATTATATTTTTTCTCCACAACAGATCTTATCTGCAGTGCACTGGTGATCATATCTATGGGACAACAGGAACAAATAATTAAGCGTGAAGACTACCATTTAAAAGCATGAATCACACACTACCATTCAAATGTTTAAGGTCAGTAATTTTTTTGATTGAAAGATATTGATGATTTTATTCAGCAAAGACATTAAATTGACAGTAAGTGACAGTAAAAATGTAAAATGTGATAAAATAATTCTGTTCTTTTTAACTTTCTATTCAATCCTTAAAAATATATATCATGGTTTCCACAAAAATATTAGGCAGCACAAGTGCTGTCCACAATACTGATAATGGTAAGAAATTATTCTTGAGCAGCAAATTAGCACATTAGGATGATTTCTGAGTTAAAATAAAAAACCTTCATTTGAAATTGTAATATTTATATATACATACTGTACTGTTGATTAAATAAATGCAGTCTGGGTGAGCAGTTTATAAAAAAAATTGGTTTATTTGCTCACATCAAATTATTAGTCTTATGGCTAAAACCTCAGATGAAAAAATGTTACCTCCAAAAAACAGAAGCTGTTTGGTGTATTTGATTTATAATATTCTTAATCATACAGGATCTTCATATTGTGAATCTCTGGTGCTGTGAGCGGTTGTGCACTATACCAAGCTGCTGCAATAAACATCATTTTGGATTTCTCTCTATCACCCAGCAGCACCTGCTGTGGCAGTCGGTGTGCAGTCAGGCAGTCTACCAGGTGTGCATAAAAAGACAACAGCATCCTCCAGGACTGACACTGATGTATGGCTTGTTAACACTGCCACTTTCTTGTAACCTTCCTGATGGCCATTATGGCAGGCTTCACCCAGTGCTGGCGCGTGAGTTGCCTTTTCTTTAGCAGATCAATAGTTAATGGCACTTTGTTCCACAAACCAGGAAAAGCAATTAAAAGCCATTGATCATGTGCCACATCACTGTCATTAATATGCATGTCTCCTTAACCTTCCATATGAAGGAGTTTAATTTGCCCCCTCTTCCTCTTACCTCAGGGGTGCCAAGGACCCCAAATAAGATGCTCCCCTTGCAATAACCCCCTTCCTAAATTATAAAGGTTTAATAGATTTTCACATAAGCAGACTAATTTAGAATGTAAAAACAAATAGTAATTTTGATAACAAAGACAAGCCAAAATATCTAACTGAGTTAAGTTGACAGCATATCTTTTTCTACTATTAGAGAGTTGTTAGATGTATATATGTAAAAAAAAAAAAAAAAAAAAAAAAAATTAAATGCTAATTTATTAGTAATTTGCCACACAAATTATTTTTTATGTTAAAAGGGTAAAATAATCTGTATTAATTCCATCAGTGATTTCCAATCCATTTTAAATTTAAATGAAATCACCTTAACCTTTTCACATTAAACAAAATAAAAGTAATATGTTGAATTTTTAAATGGTTAGTTCACCCAAAAAATTAAATTTGTCCATGTTCTACTCACCCTCGAGGCATCCTAGATGTATGTGATTTTCTTCTTTCAGAATAATCAATTGGAGTAATATTAAATATTGTCCTTTTCTCTTCCAAGCCTTTCAGTGGGAGTTAGCGGGCTTGTTGTCAACAGTTAAAAAGATGTGAAATAAAGTGCTCGTCACTAACCATACAACGCTGATGTACTAAGTCATCCGCCTGCACGTCTTCTGTCTTCCGTCTTCCGCCTGCATGTCTTCTAAATCCCACAGTCAGCAGATATTAGAAAAAAAATTGTTTATTACGTTTGAAATCTAGATATTTATCTTACAAAAATGCATGGATTCGCTTTATTCACCCCCAGAGCAGTGTGAGGGACGTTTTATTACAGATGCTCGCACTTTATTTTCACGTCTGTTGACAACAAACACCCGCTTACCCCCATTGAAAGCCTTGAAAGAACATGGACAATTTTAAATATAACTCAGATTCGATTATTCTCAGAGTAGATAGTCATATACACATAGGATGCTTCGAGGATGAGTTTAAGATGGACGAATTCTCGGGTGAATAAACCCTTTAATATGTTAAAGCAACGCTTTCTGTGTTCAAAATTTGCAATGTATATAATGAGTGAGTACATCATAAATTCATCTACCAAACCACCTTTTCGTCTTATCTCAAATCACTATGGTACATTTACAATAAGTGATTATTTTTGGACTATTGCAGCCTGTTTGGGTCGTCACCGCTGCAGAGTAACACATACCTGCGTGAATCACCATATAGACATAAACTTGAAGAAGTAGATCCGGTTAGAATGTTCTTCCACGGGATGCATGCAGTTCTGTTTATTAACTGCTAGAGTGCCAAAAGGTTGCTTTATATTTGGCATTTTTTGTTTTCTCACATTTTTTGTGGACCCCCAAACAACCTTTCTCACAATCCAGTTTAAAAAACTTGGTCTAATCTACAATTTAAAACCAGTCTACTGTCTTAAATTACAAGTGCAAACACACATACTCGAATGCACAGTAGAGGGATTATCTGTATCATCACTTTATAGATTGTATCCAGTTACAGTCATATGTAATCTATACAGCACAAATGCCTGTGTTAAATTACATTCTGCCTAAATTCCTCACTGCTCTGAGGAGAAAAAGTGTCAAAGTGGAAAAGGCCTCTGAACTGCAGCTTGCGACCTCTCAGCTTTGATTTCCTGCCTGGTGTCGCACCTGTTTTTTACTGACAATATTGTTACAGACAAGAGGTGGCAGGTAATCAGCAAAACAAGGCAAGAGGAGAGTCAGTGGTGGCCAGCAGTATTGCAGCAGGCAGGAAGATCAGATGGGTTATGCAAAGAGGAGGTGATCTAAATTATCTGAATCCAACAGACACAACATATCTGAATTACATGACAAGGCAAGGCAAATTATATGATTACATCAGCCATGAACAAAACGATGCAGTGTGCATTATCTCCTCAGCATGCAAATAGCTTTGACAGGCAACTCTGATAAGTGAAACAGTAGAATGCATAGAAAGCTTGATGATGCGATGCAGCACAGCCATTTTTAACCTTTCCTCTCTTTGTTGTTTGACTAATTTAGCAGACATCAGTCTGCTGCTCTTTTCAGGCTTGTGTAAAATGTTAAGTGGGAGTGGGAGCAGCACCACCAAAGGGAAAGCTATTCCTGCCTAATTACCGCAGAACTAAGGATATCTGCATGTTAGCACATACAAGCTGCTGTGACACATCACTTCATTGTCATAATGAGGCCCTCGGCCTTTGCCAATGCCTGGCAAGGGCGGCCTCATCCCACGTCACTAAGAATTAGTGGAGGCAATCTCTGAGCCTTAAGGCAAAGTCACAGATGGGATGGGGTTAAAACTGAGAACTGTCAGGAGCCTTACTGACCTGTAATACTGCTGTTCTTGAGGGAAAATCATGAAAATCCTTGGCTTTGAAGTAGGTATCAAGACAACCAGGGCTTGAAAAGCACACATTCATGCATCCATATTTCAAACTGCTCATCCTCTGCATACATGTAGAAGCAAATAAAAATAGTTTACGTCAATTTAGAACATCAAATATAATTCTGACATTTAAATCTTCATTAATACCCAACATTGCACAACTAATATTACATATTAAAAAGTTAAAGAAATCACACTTACCAAATTGTTGTTATGTTTTTCAGCACTATTAGAACTGTGCTGTGTTTAGCTTGGCCAGAAGTACAGTGGTATTGCAGTATAGTAATCATTATTAGTATAGTAGTCTAATACAATAATATATATATATATATATATATATATATATATATATATATATAATGTATTTAAAAATTATAGTAATATATAGCATATAGTAATAATAAAATAAAATTATATGACTTTTCTCTCTAAATTAATGATTTGTAACTGTTATTTTTGTGAAGACACAAAACTGCACGTAAAGTGCACTTTGTTTTTTAGAAGCAGATTTCTTTTAATCATAGCTTATATCCCAAAATCTCTAAATGGACCAGTACATGAAAAAATATGGTTTAGCATGTAGTGTTTTTTTACTAAGGAACATAAATTCTGAAAAATTTGTATTTAATAAAAAAAAATTACAAATATGAACTTTTAAAACTTTTACTTTTAAACAATACTGTGAAATTGCATATCAGCTGTTTTGGATTTGCCATTAATGAAACAAATGTTATATCCAGCAAAGTTTAGCATACTAAATCTAATCTAATAAATCTAATTTAAACCATTTGTTTAAATATTAACATTTGACAGGAACTGTATTTACACCCCTCGGCACCTTTTTCCTGCTTTTGTTGAAAAAGGAAAATAAATGGTTCCTCTGCCCTGTGGATGTAATGCAAGTCATAACGGGCAGAAAGAAATCCAGAACAGAGAGAACCACAGTGCCTCCTGTTATCCTGTACCCAAGTTAGGTGGCGGTTGAGGGGGAGGGCTGTGAGAGGTAGCGAGGCATCACATCTCCTCCATTTAATTGGCAACGGAAAAGAGTAGGGATGTGGTTAGTATGAATCCAGTCAGTCAGCCACATAGTCTATTACAGGCACGCTGGCATTCCAAACTGTTTCTTACTGTCCTGATGGAGGTGTCAGGTCAGTTCCAAGCATGGCCTCCCTCTGGCTCTAACGCCTCTGTCCCGCTCTGTGCTGTCCAGGTGACGGTGATTGTCTCCAGGATTCTCGCGCAGGCCGACTCACCTGTCACTAACTGGTCACAAAGCATTTACCTAGTGACAGAAATCCAATTAGACTGTGATAGAGGTGACACTGGAGAAAGAAGGGCGGAGGTGAGATGCAAAGACGAATGCAGGCACAGACTGAGGGATGAAGGAAAGAGAGAGCTTATGTTTACAGGCTGAGAATGAATATTACACGTTACCTGTTTCACCAACATAAACTTTCAAAGGACTAAGGCAAATATCATAAACTATACTGTAGTAAAACCACTGTTGACAGAGAGATTAAATAATCCTTTGTGACTAAAGGAGGCAAGGGAGACAATCCCTGAAAATGTTACTTTCATCTTTAATGGGCCTCCAGCAGCATATGATGTTGATGCTCACTTCTAGAATGTTAAGCAATGTGTTGAGGTCTGTCCGGAAATCATCTGGCAATAAAATGTCAGAGGTGAGTGTACCTCTGTGTTGTGGACGACTGCACATTTACTCATGACACAGTTCTAATTACTGGAAACAGGATGTCATCACCTCACACAGTTAGGGTCATTGGGGTGGATCATATGTTGATATAACTGCAAAATATCTATATTACCATGATAGGATTCTGTTGACCCATAATGTGGAAAAGGGCAAGCATGAACAAACAAGCTACTAAACAAATAGCTCACACAAAAAATAGTGTCATTATTTACTCACCCTCAAGTCATTCCAAAGTCTTTCTTCAGTGGAACTTAAAAAGAAAGAAGTTTATCAGTATGTTAACTCTTATTTAAATAAAAAAAGAAAGTATTAAAGCACATACACACACACACTATGGAAAAAAAAAAGCAAAGCTCAATTTTCATTTCATCACTCTTGTCTTCAGTGTCACATGATCCTTCAGATATTATTCTAATATGCTGATTTAGTGCTTAAGAAACAGCATTTATTATTATTATTATTATTATTATTATTATGTTATTATTATTATCATAGTTGAGAACAGTTGTGCTGCTTAAAATCTGATGGAAAACATAATACGTGTTTTTCAAGATTTTGTAAAGAATTCTTCAAAATCAAAGTTCAAAAGAACAGCATTTATTAAAAATCTATATATTTTGTAACATTATAATTGTCATTACTGTCCCTTTTGATCTATATAATGCATCCATGCTAAATAAAAATACTAATTTCTTAATAAAAAAACTGTGTTTAGTGTACATATAACTACTAAAGCTCAGCTATGAATCGAAGAGTGGATTGCAAAAGACACTTTAAGAGCAGGAGCTGCTTTGTGGAATACAACACGTCTTTTTTTCTGAACTGGTTTGAGAAATGAACCATAACGGATACTCCATAACGACTGAAGAGAGAGAATTATTGCCCCATGTCCAGATCGATAGTGAATTAGCCAGTTCGCTCATCTCTTCAGTGGACTGTTTTGGTGGATCGATTTCTGGCTGCATAGGGCAGCCGAGGTGATGCTGTCCAAAAGCACTGTAAAACTTCCTTGAACATCCCACTGGCTGCATCCTGAACTCACAAGTTTGTTACAAGTCACAAGTATGTTTACATCCCATTTCAGTTTTGAGGTGAACAAGTTATAACGACTGAATCCATGTCACCACACATGAATGAGAGCGTGAAAGCAAGCGTGACATTAAGCAATCCCCACTGTTCTTCAGTGGTTCCTGTGGTCTAAAACAAGCCAGGTGTGTGTGTTTGTGGTTGCAAGTTGGTGGTTTTTGATAGATGAGCAGGAAGGGATCTGATGGATGAGTCAGTTCTCTGTTGGGACAATATGATGAAGACTATAAGCCAACATCTCTGGCCCTTCCCACAGTCCATTACACACAGGCATGCACTCTTTCTGCCCACTGGTGATAGAATAATGATTTGCTGAGATGTACTGACAGTATGCTGGTCTGAACCGGTAAAAAAAAAGACTGACAACTGTACTCTTGTATTAAAAATACCCAAACAATCATTAAAATTGATATTAATTAGTCGGGGACCTATACCTTTCGTCAAAGTTGCCCTAAAACAAAAAAGCTTTCTTGTCTTAGGACAACTTTTTTGATCCACTTCAAATGTTGACTACTGTATATAATACACACACACACACACACATGTATAGGATTTTTGATCTGAATATGAGAATTTGAATTGCTTTTATAAGTACAACAAATCTATTTTACACACACACACCATCCAAATAGTCAGATGAGCAGTTTTATGTATTGTGGTGATAATGGCTTTTACGAAATCCCTCTGCTTTTAGATTAAAAACCTAGGCTGGAGACATGTTTGCTACCTTCCCTTTATCTCAGTCACCTCGCTGTGTCTCATGCCATCAGATTCTTCAGTGTCTTGGTGGCATCAGATTCTTCAGCCAATCTATTATGGCCTCACAAGGGGAAGTGCAGCATTATGGGAGGCCGTTTCAGCAAAAAAACGTTCCAGCGTTACTCGTCGTAATTATATTTTTACTAGTAACAATTCAATTAAAGAGCTCTATAATTTAATTTTTACTAGTAACAATTACAATTATAGAGCTCTATAATTCAATTTTTACTAGTAACAATTATGATTGTAGAGCTCTCTAATTGAATTATAGAGCTCTGCAATTGTATTCTTACTAGTAACAACTGAATTAAAGAGCTCTATAATTCAATTTTTACTAGTAACAATTCCAATTAGAGAGCTCTACAATTCATTTATTACTAGTAAGAATACAATTGCAGAGCTCTGTAATTCAGTTGTTACTAGTAATAATCCAATTGCAGAGCTCTGCAATTCCACTAGAGAGCTCTCTAATTCAATTGTTACTAGTAAAAACTGAATTATAGAGCTCTCTAATTGTAATTGTTACTAGTAAAAACTGAATTAGAGAGCTCTTTAATTCAATTCTTACTAGTAACAATTCCAATTACAGAGCTCTATAATTGTATTATTACTAGTAGAAACTCCTATTCATGAGATGCAAAACAGATTGCAGATATCCCGCCTACAACAGTGCATTTCAAAATAAAAGCCCTGTAGCGTGGTTCTAAAGTATCCTGAAATATTTTACAGACTTAGGTAACATTAATCATGTTCACATTAAAGCAAAATTAAGATGATGCCTGAGATGAATATTTACAGTGTTTAGAATTGATATGCTATAATAGAATGATTGTGTTTGTTGTTTAGTAAAATAGAAAACATTAGGCCAAATAGTCTTAAACTTTTTTATAAATTGTGACTCGGGGTTAAATCTAGCCTAAAGTTTTTTTCAAGTTTTTTTTTTTTTTTCTTCTTCTTTTTTTCTCCAGGTTGCAATATTGTTTTATATTTTGCCTTCAAATAAGCTTATGCCTGTTGTGGTTGCATGTGTTTGTTGTTAAGTAAAATGAACAAGAGAACACTGAGGAATTCTGACTGTGCATTTAACTCTTTTGTATATATAAATATATATATATTATCATTAGTCTCATATCATAATTGATAAAAGTTATATTTCAATGTTTTTGGTAAACAAGAAAAAATTTTTTTTTTAGAAATCACATTGTTATTTTTTATTGATATTATAACAGTACATTCAACCAGATGTGTGAACAAGTATGCAAAAAGAAAAAGATCCATCATCAATTGCCTAACCAATAAAAGTGACTTAGGCAGAATATGCCATGACTTTCTCTTACATATAAAATGCAAACATAACAAAACTTGTTTTACTCTCCTAAATGTAACCAAGATGTGTAACTTGTGAACCCTAACCAAGTTGTTTCTTATTAATGTCTAACCTTAACCACTGTTTTCCTTTTCTACCCTTAATCAAAGTTCCACTTAGGTGCTGTGCAAACATAACCAAAGTTTTTTTATTCTCCTAAATATAACCAAGATGTGTAATTTGTCCTGACGGCAGTAATGGAATGGGACTGTAGGCAGTCCAGAGAGCCATTCTTTCAGGAAGGTCTGGTCAACATCTGATATGGGCACACATGGGCCAGTCTTGTTGATCTCGGGTTTACACGGATCAGTTTTGGATTTTAACCATGATCCGATGGTTCTGGGGGCAAAGCAAAGTGTTGAACAGAAAAGATTCTTACACACAGGTAGTTTACGTCTATCTGCCAGTTGCAGGTAGTATAATAGGGACGTTGTTCTCCAAGATGCAACAACACCTTTCTTCTGTTTTATGGGCACATTTTGGACTAGAGTCTGGATATACAGCTTGTGTGTCTCCCAGAAAGGCATGGACCAGAAATTGTTGAAGATATCTGTTCCATGCTCTTCAGTCAGTTTCTCTGACTTTAAGCAGTGATGTGATGTGCAGGGTGGGCCCATGGTCTTTGGTGGTCTCTCCTGTCCCATTGGATTCTTCTAATTCTCCCCCTTAAGACGCTTCTCCTTTATCAGCTCTCGCTTCACATATCTGGCCTTGGGCGCCTATGACGTTGAACAGCAGAAGTTTCAAGTACATCTCCTGCATCTCCTTCACTGACAGCTCCTTGAGCTGTGTCTGTATCACTACCATTATCTGGGCTGTCATCTTTCTCAGGTGTATAGTCCTCATCCAAGACAGTGTCATCGATTTCACTATTTGACGATAAATCAGGATCTGATTCTGCTCTGGAGGCTTTACTGGCTGTTTTCTCTTCTATCTGTTGCCCCATGTCTACGCCATTACCTTCTTTCTCAGATCTGCTCTCATCTAAATCCTCCAACTCCACTACATGGGTATCAACTTTATTTCCTGACATTAAAACAGAAAATGGAGTGCTGTTGAGTATTTTAACTCAGTAAATCATGTTAAATTCATAGGTCCACTGCAAAAAAAAAAAAAAAAATCTAAAATCTAAATCTTACCAAATACTTCTTATGTCTAGCCAAAATGTCTAATTTATATAAAAAACTATTTTACTTTTTTATTTTACTATTTTTACTTTTATTTGCATTTAAAATAAAAAGTAAATGCTTGAAAAATTACTTCACTTTATTTTTTCCAGCATCTTTGCATATCTGAACCCTTTCCAGCAGTGACTGTATGATTTTGAGATACATCCTTTCACATTGAGGACATTTGAGGGACTCAAACACAACTATTTAAAAAGATTCAAACATTCACTGATGCTCCAGAAGGAAACAAGATGCATTAAGAGCTGGGGGGTGAAAACTTTTGGAATTTGAAGATCAAGGTAAATTGTACTTAATTTGTGTACCGGGAAACATACAAGTATCTTCTGTTGCTTACGAAGGGCAGAACTAAATGGAAAACAATTATATTTCAACAAAATAAGAAAAATTTGGCCATCTTCATTGTGTTCAAAAGTTTTCACCCCCCAGCTCTTAATGGATCTTGTTTCCTTCTGGAGCATCAGTGAATGTTTGAATCTTTTTTAATAGTTTTGTTTGAGTCCCTCAAATGTCCTCAGTGTGATAAGGTGCATCTCAAAATCATACAGTCACTGCTGGAAAGGGTTCAAATATGCAAAGATGCTGGAAAACTGAAGAATCTGCAGGACCTTAAAGATTTTTCTGAAGAACGCTGGTCAGTTTAACTGTTCAGAACAAACAAGGGACTCATGCACAACCATCACAAAACAGAAACACAGCCGAGGATCATCAGGTAACAGAACACAGTACTAAGAACCAAGGGTTCCCAAACTTTTGAGTGGGAAAAGTTTTTTTAACAATTTCAGCAATTCTTTTGTCTTGTGGACTAAATGTTAATATCTTTTATGTACAATATCTTACTCAGGACAGTACTAAATAAAAAAAAACATGCATTTAGTATGATCTCTCTTATTTTTTGAAAATTACTCATATTTTCACAGATTCTGCAAGGGGTGCCCAAACTTTCGATCCCCACTGTAAATGCATAAAAACTATCATATTGTATTATTTGTCTGATGATGTTCAATTATCAATCAATCCATCCATAACCAAGATATTACTAGACGATTTTCATTATAGTTATTATTACTATCATCATTATCATAGATTTTGGCCTTTATCATAGACCTTTCAGTGTCCCACATCAAAAAAAATTAAATGTTGGGTTTAATTAAAAATATTATGTCACCAGGTTCAACACAATTTGTTTAACTAATCTCAAAAAACAATAATTTAGTTCATTTTACAAAAGATGTTAAAGTAGACTTAAATTAACAAACCTTAGTAGAATCAACAATCAACAATTCAGTTTATTGTACATGAATATTGTGATTAATGATGACAAAGAAAAATTACTGATTCCACTTCAGCAACACCGCCCCCTGCAATAAGGACTTTGTGAGACTTTAACACCGAATCAGTAAACTAGAATGCAGTCGCCCAATACAATTCAACACCAACATTGCTTCTTAAGGTTCATCAAACAGACCACAAACACACGTTTGAAATGCAATATTACATTTCTAAACACTTATTTGTGTGATTTGTTCTAAATTACATTAGAACAAGTTCATTAACTCAACTGTGATATGTTATTACTCAGGTACCTATCTAATGGTGCTACACTTCTGCAAGAGGGTGACAGAACAACAATTACCCATAATACACTGCAAAATCCTCAGCCAATGAGATTCAAGTCTGTATTGGTTTTATTAATCTGTTACTTTTATGCAACAGTTATGTTGGCTGAACAAATCATTTTTAAGCTGACAATAAACACTTTTTTGTTGAATGAACTAGACTAAATTAAGTTCACATTGTTAAAGTAAATTGGCAAAAGTGAAAGTAAATTTTTTTGAGTGTAGGAAGCACCAGATTGTTTTTAGACAACTTGCAGTAAGAGCACTAATATGTCTATAATTTCTTTTATGAATGTGTTATCTGCATTTTCTCTTTTTATTTTGTTAGGAGACGTCCTGGGGTTTTTAAAATGGTATTGTGTTTGAATTTAATGTTTTGGCTACAAATCGCAGATATTGCAGACTGCTCAGCCCTGCCTCTCCACCGTGTACTTCGTCCATGTCAGCTGGGGGCGCCAAAATTTCCCGCCTGCCTGTTTATATACCCCAGTTGAATATGCATAAGGCACGATTAGCATAATGATATGTCACCGATTACAGAGCTCTGTAATGCAATTGTTACTAGTAAGAATTGCTATTGTAGAGCTCTGTAATTCAATTTGAACTAGTCAGATTGCAATTACAGAGCTCTCTAATTCTAATTGTTACTAGTAAGAACTGAATTATGGAGCTCTGTAACTTAATTCTTACTAGTAACAATTCAATTAGAGAGCTCTGTAATTTAATTATAGAGCTCTATAATCAAATTGTTACTAGTAACAATTGAATTAGAGAGCTCTATAATTAAATTATTACTAGTAAGAATTGCAATTAGAGAGCTCTGCAATTGAATTCTTACTAGTAATAATTTGATTATAGAGCTCTATAAATGAATTACAGAGCTCTCTAATTGAATTGTTACTAGTAACAATTATGATTAGAGAGCTCTGTAATTCAATTGTTACTAGTAACAATTACGATTAGAGAGCTCTCTAATTCAATTGTTACTAGTAACAATTCAATTAGAGAGCTCTGTAATTCAATTATAGAGCTCTGCAATTACACATATCTTTAATGTGTATTTTATGGGAGGCCCTTTCAGCATAAAAACGTCCCAGCGTTACTCGTCCTAATTATATTTTTACTAGTAACAATTCAATTAAAGAGCTCTATAATTTAATTTCTACTAGTAACAATTACAATTATAGAGCTCTATAATTCAATTTTTACTAGTAACAATTATGATTGTAGAGCTCTCTAATTGAATTCTTACTAGTAACAATTACAATTATAGAGCTCTCTAATTGAATTCTTACTAGTAACAATTACAATTATAGAGCTCTCTAATTGAATTTTTACTAGTAACAATTATGATTATAGAGCTCTCTAATTCAATTGTTACTAGTAACAATTCCAATTAGAGAGCTCTACAATTCATTTATTACTAGTCATATGTCTCCATTGACTTCCATTCATTTTTAATTATAGAGCTCTGCAATTCAATTGTTACTAGTAACAATTCGGATTATAGAGCTCTCTAATTGAATTGTTACTAGTAACAATTACAATTATAGAGCTCTCTAATTCAATTGTTACTAGTAACAATTACGATTATAGAGCTCTCTAATTGAATTCTTACTAGTAACAATTACAATTATAGAGCTCTCTAATTGAATTCTTACTAGTAACAATTACAATTATAGAGCTCTCTAATTGAATTATTACTAGTAACAATTACCATTATAGAGCTCTCTAATTGAATTCTTACTAGTAACAATTGAATTACAGAGCTCTTCAATTGATTTATTACTAGTAAAAATACACATTAAAGATATGTGTAATTGCAGAGCTCTCTAATTGAATTACAGAGCTCTCTAATTGAATTGTTACTAGTAACAATTGAATTAGAGAGCTCTCTAATCGTAATTTGTTACTAGTAACAATTGAATTACAGAGCTCTCTAATCATAATTGTTACTAGTAACAATTCAATTAGAGAGCTCTGTAATTCATTTATAGAGCTCTATAATCAAATTATTACTAGTAAGAATTCAATTGCAGAGCTCTCTAATTGCAATTCTTACTAGTAATAATTTAATTATAGAGCTCTCTAATTCAATTTTTACTAGTAACAATTTGATTATAGAGCTCTATAATTAAATTACAGAGCTCTCTAATTGAATTGTTACTAGTAAGAATTAAGTTACAGAGCTCCATAATTCAGTTCTTACTAGTAACAATTAGAATTAGAGAGCTCTGTAATTGCAATCTTACTAGTTCAAATTGAATTACAGAGCTCTACAATAGCAATTCTTACTAGTAACAATTGCATTACAGAGCTCTGTAATCGGCGACATATCATTATGCTAATCGTGCCTTATGCATATTCAACTGGGGTATATAAACAGGCAGGCGGGAAATTTTGGCGCCCCCAGCTGACATGGACGAAGTACACGGTGGAGAGGCAGGGCTGAGCAGTCTGCAATATCTGCGATTTGTAGGCAAAACATTAAATTCAATACCATTTTAAAAACCCCAGGACATCTCCTAACAAAATAAAAAGAGAATATGCAGATAACACATTCATAAAAGAAATTATAGACATATTAGTGCTCTTAGTGCAAGTTGTCTAAAAACAATCTGGTGCTTCCTACACTCAAAAAAATTTACTTTCACTTTTGCCAATTTACTTTAACAATGTGAACTTAATTCAGTCTAGTTCATTCAACAAAAAAGTGTGTATTGTCAGCTTTACTTAAAAATGATTTGTTCAGCCAACATAACTGTTGCATAAAAGTAACAGATTAATAAAACCAATACAGACTTGAATCTCATTGGCTGAGGATTTTGCAGTGTATTATGGGTAATTGTTGTTCTGTCACCCTCTTGCAGAAGTGTAGCACCATTAGATAGGTACCTGAGTAATAACAGATCACAGTTGTGTTAATGAACTTGTTCTAATGTAAATTAGAACAAATCACACAAATGAATTGTTAGAAATGTAACATTGCATTTCAAACATGTGTTTGTGGTCTGTTTGATGAACTTTAATTGAGAGGCGATGTTGAATTGTATTGAACGACTGCACTCTTATTTATGGATTCGGTGTTATAGTCTTATTAGGTCCTTATTATAGAGGGCGGGTGTTTATGAAGTGGAATCATTAATTATAACTTGTATGTTCAATGAACTTAATTGTTGTTTGTTGATTCTACTAAGGCTTGTTAATTTAGTTTACTTTAACATCTTTTGTAAAATGAATTAAATTATTGTTTGTTGAGATTAGGTAAACAAATTGTGTAGAACAAGTTGACATAATATTTTTAATTAAACCCAACATTTCATTTTTCTTTAGTGATAATGTGGGACACTGAAAGGTCTATGATAAAAGTCCAAAATCTATGATAATGATGATAGTAATAGTAATGATAATAATAATAAAGATATTGATAATAATAATGATCATAATAGTAAAAGTTCTGAAAAGGCCAAAGTCTATGATAAAGGCCAAAATCTATGATAATGATGATAGTAATAATAACTATAATGAAAATCGTCTAGTAATATCTTGGTTATGGATGGATTGATTGATAATTGAACATCATCAGACAAATAATACAATATGATAGTTTTTATGCATTTACAGTGGGGATCGAAAGTTTGGGCACCCCTTGCAGAATCTGTGAAAATATGAGTAATTTTCAAAAAATAAGAGAGATCATACTAAATGCATGTTATTTTTTATTTAGTACTGTCCTGAGTAAGATATTGTACATAAAAGATATCAACATTTAGTCCACAAGACAAAAGAATTGCTGAAATTGTTAAAAAAAACTTTTCCCACTCAAAAGTTTGGGAACCCTTGGTTCTTAGTACTGTGTTCTGTTACCTGATGATCCTCGGCTGTGTTTCTGTTTTGTGATGGTTGTGCATGAGTCCCTTGTTTGTTCTGAACAGTTAAACTGAGCAGCGTTCTTCAGAAAAATCTTTAAAGTCCTGCAGATTCTTCAGTTTTCCAGCATCTTTGCATATTTGAACCCTTTCCAGCAGTGACTTTATGATTTTGAGATGCATCTTTTCAGACTGAGGACATTTGAGGGACTCAAACACAACTATTTAAAAAGATTCAAACATTCACTGATGCTCCAGAAGGAAACAAGATGCATTAAGAGCTGGGGGGTGAAAACTTTTGAACACAATGAAGATGGCCAAATTTTTCTTATTTTGTTGAAATATAATTGTTTTCCATTTAGTTCTGCCCTTCTTAAGCAACACAAGATACTTGTATGTTTCCCGGTACACAAATTAAGTACAATTTACCTTGATCTTCAAATTCCAAAAGTTTTTACCCCCCAGCTCTTAATGCATCTTGTTTCCTTCTGAAGCATCAGTGAATGTTGGAATCTTTTTAAATATTTGGGTTTGAGTCCCTCAAATGTCCTCAATGTGAAAGGATGTATCTCAAAATCATACAGTCACTGCTGGAAAGGGTTCAGATATGCAAAGATGCTGTAAAAAATAAAGTGAAGTAATTTTTCAAGCATTTACTTTTTATTTTAAATGCAAATAAAAGTAAAAATAGTAAAATAAAAAAAGTAAAATTGTTTTTTATATAAATTAGACATTTTGACTAGACATAGACATTGGTAAGATTTAGATTTTTTTTTTTTTTTTTTTTTTTTTTTTTTTGCAGTGGACCTATGAATTTAACATGATTTACTGAGTTAAAATACTCAACAGCACTCCATTTTCTGTTTTAATGTCAGGAAATAAAGTTGATACCACTGTAGTGGAGTTGGAGGATTTAGATGAGAGCAGATCTGAGAAAGAAGGTAATGGCGTAGACATGGGGCAACAAATAGAAGAGGAAACGGCCAGTAAAGCCTCCAGAGCAGAATAAGATCCTGATTTATCGTCAAATAGTGAAATCGATGACACTGTTTTGAATGAGGACTATACACCTGAGAAAGATGACAGCCCAGATAATGGTAGTGATACAGACACAGCTCAAGGAGCTGTCAGTGAAGGAGATGCAGGAGATGTACTTGAAACTTCTGCTGTTCAACGTCATAGGCGCCCAAGGCCAGATATGTGGACGAGAGAGCTGATAAAGGAGAAGCGTCTTAAGGGGGAGAATTAGAAGAATCCAATGGGACAGGAGAGACCACCAAAGACCATGGGCCCACCCTACACATCACATCACTGCTTAAAGTCAGAGAAACTGACTGAAGAGCATGGAACAGATATCTTCAACAATTTCTGGTCCATGCCTTTCTGGGAGACACACAAGCTGTATATCCAGACTCTAGTCCAAAATGTGCCCATAAAACAGAAGAAAGGTGTTGTTGCATCTTGGAGAACAACGTCCCTATTATACCACCTGCAACTGGCAGATAGACGTAAACTACCTGTGTGTAAGAATCTTTTCTGTTCAACACTTTGCTTTGCCCCCAGAACCATCGGATCATGGTTAAAATCCAAAACTGATCCGTGTAAACCCGAGATCAACAAGACTGGCCCATGTGTGCCCATATCAAATGTTGACCAGACCTTCCTGAAAGAATGGCTCTCTGGACTGCCTACAGTCCCATTCCATTACTGCCGTCAGGACAAATTACACATCTTGGTTATATTTAGGAGAATAAAAAAACTTTGGTTATGTTTGCACAGCACCTAAGTGGAACTTTGATTAAGGGTAGAAAAGGAAAACAGTGGTTAAGGTTAGACATTAATAAGAAACAACTTGGTTAGGGTTCACAAGTTACACATCTTGGTTACATTTAGGAGAGTAAAACAAGTTTTGTTATGTTTGCATTTTATATGTAAGAGAAAGTCATGGCATATTCTGCCTAAGTCACTTTTATTGGTTAGGCAATTGATGATGGATCTTTTTCTTTTTGCATACTTGTTCACACATCTGGTTGAATGTACTGTTATAATATCAATAAAAAATAACAATGTGATTTCTAAAAAAAATTTTTTTCTTGTTTACCAAAAACATTGAAATATAACTTTTATCAATTATGATATGAGACTAACGATAATATATATATATTTATATATACAAAAGAGTTAAATGCACAGTCAGAATTCCTCAGTGTTCTCTTGTTCATTTTACTTAACAACAAACACATGCAACCACAACAGGCATAAGCTTATTTGAAGGCAAAATATAAAACAATATTGCAACCTGGAGAAAAAAAGAAGAAGAAAAAAAAAAAAAACTTGAAAAAAACTTTAGGCTAGATTTAACCCCGAGTCACAATTTATAAAAAAGTTTAAGACTATTTGGCCTAATGTTTTCTATTTTACTAAACAACAAACACAATCATTCTATTATTGCATATCAATTCTAAACACTGTAAATATTCATCTCAGGCATCATCTTAATTTTGCTTTAATGTGAACATGATTAATGTTACCTAAGTCTGTAAAATATTTCAGGATACTTTAGAACCACGCTACAGGGCTTTTATTTTGAAACGCACTGTTGTAGGCGGGATATCTGCAATCTGTTTTGCATCTCATGAATATGGGAGGCCGTTTCAGCAAAAAAACGTTCCAGCGTTACTCGTCGTAATTATATTTTTACTAGTAACAATTCAATTAAAGAGCTCTATAATTTAATTTCTACTAGTAACAATTACAATTATAGAGCTCTATAATTCAATTGTTACTAGTAACAATTATGATTATAGAGCTCTCTAATTGAATTCTTACTAGTAACAATTACAATTATAGAGCTCTCTAATTGAATTTTTACTAGTAACAATTATGATTATAGAGCTCTCTAATTCAATTGTTACTAGTAACAATTCCAATTAGAGAGCTCTACAATTCATTTATTACTAGTCATATGTCTCCATTGACTTCCATTCATTTTTAATTATAGAGCTCTGCAATTCAATTGTTACTAGTAACAATTCGGATTATAGAGCTCTCTAATTCAATTGTTACTAGTAACAATTATGATTATAGAGCTCTCTAATTGAATTCTTACTAGTAACAATTACAATTATAGAGCTCTCTAATTGAATTCTTACTAGTAACAATTACAATTATAGAGCTCTCTAATTGAATTATTACTAGTAACAATTACCATTATAGAGCTCTCTAATTGAATTCTTACTAGTAACAATTGAATTACAGAGCTCTTCAATTGATTTATTACTAGTAAAAATACACATTAAAGATATGTGTAATTGCAGAGCTCTCTAATTGAATTACAGAGCTCTCTAATTCAATTGTTACTAGTAACAAATGAATTAGAGAGCTCTCTAATCGTAATTGTTACTAGTAACAATTGAATTACAGAGCTCTCTAATCATAATTGTTACTAGTAACAATTCAATTAGAGAGCTCTGTAATTCATTTATAGAGCTCTATAATCAAATTATTACTAGTAAGAATTCAATTGCAGAGCTCTCTAATTGCAATTCTTACTAGTAATAATTTAATTATAGAGCTCTCTAATTCAATTGTTACTAGTAACAATTTGATTATAGAGCTCTATAATTAAATTACAGAGCTCTCTAATTGAATTGTTACTAGTAAGAATTAAGTTACAGAGCTCCATAATTCAGTTCTTACTAGTAACAATTAGAATTAGAGAGCTCTGTAATTGCAATATTACTAGTTCAAATTGAATTACAGAGCTCTACAATAGCAATTCTTACTAGTAACAATTGCATTACAGAGCTCTGTAATCGGTGACATATCATTATGCTAATCGTGCCTTATGCATATTCAACTGGGGTATATAAACAGGCAGGCGGGAAATTTTGGCGCCCCCAGCTGACATGGACGAAGTACACGGTGGAGAGGCAGGGCTGAGCAGTCTGCAATATCTGCGATTTGTAGCCAAAACATTAAATTCAAACACAATACCATTTTAAAAACCCCAGGACGTCTCCTAACAAAATAAAAAGAGAAAATGCAGGTAACACATTCATAAAAGAAATTATAGACATATTAGTGCTCTTAGTGCAAGTTGTCTAAAAACAATCTGGTGCTTCCTACACTCAAAAAAATTTACTTTCACTTTTGCCAATTTACTTTAACAATGTGAACTTAATTTAGTCTAGTTCATTCAACAAAAAAGTGTGTATTGTCAGCTTTACTTAAAAATGATTTGTTCAGGCAACATAACTGTTGCATAAAAGTAACAGATTAATAAAACCAATACAGACTTGAATCTCATTGGCTGAGGATTTTGCAGTGTATTATGGGTAATTGTTGTTCTGTCACCCTCTTGCAGAAGTGTAGCACCATTAGATAGGTACCTGAGTAATAACAGATGACAGTTGAGTTAATGAACTTGTTCTAATGTAATTTAGAACAAATCACACAAATAAATTGTGGGAAATGTAATATTGCATTTCAAACGTATGTTTGTGGTCTGTTTGATGGACCTTAATTAAGAAGCGATGTTGAATTGTATTGGATGACTGCACTCTTATTTATGGGTTCGGTGTTATAGTCTTATTAAATCCTTATTGAAGTGGGCAGAGTTTCTGAAGTGGAATCATTAATTTTTCTTTGACATCTTCAATTATAACTTTCATGTACAATAAACTGAATTATTGTTTGTTGATTCTACTAAGGTTTGTTAATTTAGTTTACTTTAACATCTTTTGTAAAATGAACTAAGTTATTGTTTGTTGAGATTAGTTAAACAAATTGTGTGGAACCTGTTGACATAATATTTTTAATTAAACCCAACATTTCATTTTTCTTTAGTGATAATGTGGGACACTGAAAGGTCTATGATAAAATTCCAAAATCTATGATAATGATGATAGTAATAGTAATGATAATAATAATAATGATATTGATAATAATAATGATCATAATAGTACAAGATAGTTTTTATGCATTTACAGTGGGGATCGAAAGTTTGGGCACCCCTTGCAGAATCTGTGAAAATATGAGTAATTTTCAAAAAATAAGAGAGATCATACTAAATGCATGTTATTTTTTATTTAGTACTGTCCTGAGTAAGATATTGTACATAAAAGATATTAACATTTAGTCCACAAGACAAAAGAATTGCTGAAATTATTAAAATAACCCCACTCAAAAGTTATATATACTGTGTTCTGTTACCTGATGATCCTCGACTGTCTTTCTGTTTTGTGATGGTTGTGCATGAGTCCCTTGTTTGTTCTGAACAGTTAAACTGAGCAGCGTTCTTCAGAAAAATCTTTAAGGTCCTGCAGATTCTTCAGTTTTCCAGCATCTTTGCATATTTGAACCCTTTCCAGCAGTGACTGTATGATTTTGAGATGCATCTTTTCAGACTGAGGACATTTGAGGGACTCAAACACAACTATTTAAAAAGATTCAAACATTCACTGATGCTCCAGAAGGAAACAAGATGCATTAAGAGCTGGGGGGTGAAAACTTTTGAACACAATGAAGATGGCCAAATTTTTCTTATTTTGTTGAAATATAATTGTTTTCCATTTAGTTCTGCCCTTCTTAAGCAACAGAAGATACTTGTATGTTTCCCGGTACACAAATTAAGTACAATTTACCTTGATCTTCAAATTCCAAAAGTTTTCACCCCCCAGCTCTTAATGCATCTTGTTTCCTTCTGGAGCATCAGTGAATGTTTGAATCTTTTTAAATAGTTGTGTTTGAGTCCCTCAAATGTCCTCAATGTGGAAGGATGTATCTCAAAATCATACAGTCACTGCTGGAAAGGGTTCAGATATGCAAAGATGCTGGAAAAAATAAAGTGAAGTAATTTTTCAAGCATTTACTTTTTATTTTAAATGCAAATAAAAGTAAAAATAGTAAAATAAAAAAGTAAAATAGTTTTTTTATATAAATTAGACATTTTGACTAGACATAAGAAGTATTTGGTAAGATTTAGATTTTTTTTTTTTTTTTTGCAGTGGACCTATGAATTTAACATGATTTAATGAGTTAAAATACTCAACAGCACTCCATTTTCTGTTTTAATGTCAGGAAATAAAGTTGATACCCATGTAGTGGAGTTGGAGGATTTAGATGAGAGCAGATCTGAGAAAGAAGGTAATGGCGTAGACATGGGGCAACAAATAGAAGAGGAAACGGCCAGTAAAGCCTCCAGAGCAGAATCAGATCCTGATTTATCGTCAAATAGTGAAATAGATGACACTGTCTTGGATGAGGACTATACACCTGAGAAAGATGACAGCCCAGATAATGGTAGTGATACAGACACAGCTCAAGGAGCTGTCAGTGAAGGAGATGCAGGAGATGTACTTGAAACTTCTGCTGTTCAACGTCATAGGCGCCCAAGGCCAGATATGTGGACGAGAGAGCTGATAAAGGAGAAGCGTCTTAAGGGGGAGAATTAGAAGAATCCAATGGGACAGGAGAGACCACCAAAGACCATGGGCCCACCCTACACATCACATCACTGCTTAAAGTCAGAGAAACTGACTGAATAGCATGGAACAGATATCTTCAACAATTTCTGGTCCATGCCTTTCTGGGAGACATGCAAGCTGTATATCCAGACTCTAGTCCAAAATGTGCCCATAAAACAGAAGAAAGGTGTTGTTGCATCTTGGAGAACAACGTCCCTATTATACCACCTGCAACTGGCAGATAGACGTAAACTACCTGTGTGTAAGAATCTTTTCTGTTCAACACTTTGCTTTGCCCCCAGAACCATCGGATCATGGTTAAAATCCAAAACTGATCCGTGTAAACCCGAGATCAACAAGACTGGCCCATGTGTGCCCATATCAGATGTTGACCAGACCTTCCTGAAAGAATGGCTCTCTGGACTGCCTACAGTCCCATTCCATTACTGCCGTCAGGACAAATTTCACATCTTGGTTAGATTTAGGAGAATAAAAAAACTTTGGTTATGTTTGCACAGCACCTAAGTGGAACTTTGATTAAGGGTAGAAAAGGAAAACAGTGGTTAAGGTTAGACATTAATAAGAAACAACTTGGTTAGGGTTCACAAGTTACACATCTTGGTTATATTTAGGAGAGTAAAACAAGTTTTGTTATGTTTGCATTTTATATGTAAGAGAAAGTCATGGCATATTCTGCCTAAGTCACTTTTATTGGTTAGGCAATTGATGATGGATCTTTTTCTTTTTGCATATTTGTTCACACATCTGGTTGAATGTACTGTTATAATATCAATAAAAAATAACAATGTGATTTCTAAAAAAAATGTTTTTCTTGTTTACCAAAAACATTGAAATATAAATTTTATCAATTATGATATGAGACTAACGATAATATATATATTTATATATACAAAAGAGTTAAATGCACAGTCAGAATTCCTCAGTGTTCTCTTGTTCATTTTACTTAACAACAAACACATGCAACCACAACAGGCATAAGCTTATTTGAAGGCAAAATATAAAGCAATATTGCAACCTGGAGAAAAAAAAGAAGAAGAAAAAAAAAAACTTGAAAAAAACTTTAGGCTAGATTTAACCTCGATTCACAATTTATAAAAAAGTTTAAGACTATTTGGCCTAATGTTTTCTATTTTACTAAACAACAAACACAATCATTCTATTATTGCATATCAATTCTAAACACTGTAAATATTCATCTCAGGCATCATCTTAATTTTGCTTTAATGTGAACATGATTAATGTTACCTAAGTCTGTAAAATATTTCAGGATACTTTAGAACCACGCTACAGGGCTTTTATTTTGAAACGCACTGTTGTAGGCGGGATATCTGCAATCTGTTTTGCATCTCATGAATAGGAGTTTCTACTAGTAATAATACAATTATAGAGCTCTGTAATTGGAATTGTTACTAGTAAGAATTGAATTAAAGAGCTCTCTAATTCAGTTTTTACTAGTAACAATTACAATTAGAGAGCTCTATAATTCAGTTTTTACTAGTAACAATTGAATTAGAGAGCTCTCTAGTATGGGAGGCCCTTTCAGCAAAAAAACGTTCCAGCGTTACTCGTCGTAATTATATTTTTACTAGTAACAATTCAATTAAAGAGCTCTATAATTTAATTTGTACTAGTAACAATTGCAATTATAGAGCTCTATAATTCAATTTTTACTAGTAACAATTATGATTGTAGAGCTCTCTAATTGAATTATAGAGCTCTGCAATTGTTTTCTTACTAGTAACAACTGAATTAAAGAGCTCTATAATTCAATTTTTACTAGTAACAATTCCAATTAGAGAGCTCTACAATTCATTTATTACTAGTAAGAATACAATTGCAGAGCTCTGTAATTCAGATGTTACTAGTAATAATCCAATTGCAGAGCTCTACAATTCCACTAGAGAGCTCTCTAATTCAATTGTTACTAGTAAAAACTGAATTATAGAGCTCTCTAATTGTAATTGTTACTAGTAAAAACTGAATTAGAGAGCTCTTTAATTCAATTCTTACTAGTAACAATTCCAATTACAGAGCTCTATAATTGTATTATTACTAGTAGAAACTCCTATTCATGAGATGCAAAACAGATTGCAGATATCCCGCCTACAACAGTGCGTTTCAAAATAAAAGCCCTGTAGCGTGGTTCTAAAGTATCCTGAAATATTTTACAGACTTAGGTAACATTAATCATGTTCACATTAAAGCAAAATTAAGATGATGCCTGAGATGAATATTTACAGTGTTTAGAATTGATATGCAATAATAGAATGATTGTGTTTGTTGTTTAGTAAAATAGAAAACATTAGGCCAAATAGTCTTAAACTTTTTTATAAATTGTGACTCGAGGTTAAATCTAGCCTAAAGTTTTTTTCAAGTTTTTTTTTTTTCTTCTTCTTTTTTTCTCCAGGTTGCAGTATTTTTTTATATTTTGCCTTCAAATAAGCTTATGCCTGTTGTGGTTGCATGTGTTTGTTGTTAAGTAAAATGAACAAGCGAACACTGAGGAATTCTGACTGTGCATTTAACTCTTTTGTATATATAAAAATATATATTATCGTTAGTCTCATATCATAATTGATAAAAGTTATATTTCAATGTTTTTGGTAGACAAGAAAAAACAAATTTTTTAGAAATCACATTGTTATTTTTTATTGATATTATAACAGTACATTCAACCAGATGTGTGAACAAGTATGCAAAAAGAAAAAGATCCATCATCAATTGCCTAACCAATAAAAGTGACTTAGGCAGAATATGCCATGACTTTCTCTTACATACAAAATGCAAACATAACAAAACTTGTTTTACTCTCCTAAATGTAACCAAGATGTGTAACTTGTGAACCCTAACCAAGTTGTTTCTTATTAATGTCTAACCTTAACCACTGTTTTCCTTTTCTACCCTTAATCAAAGTTCCACTTAGGTGCTGTGCAAACATAACCAAAGTTTTTTTTTATTCTCCTAAATATAACCAAGATGTGTAATTTGTCCTGACGGCAGTAATGGGATGGGACTGTAGGCAGTCCAGAGAGCCATTCTTTCAGGAAGGTCTGGTCAACATTTGATATGGGCACACATGGGCCAGTCTTGTTGATCTCGGGTTTACACGGATCAGTTTTGGATTTTAACCATGATCTGATGGTTCTGGGGGCGATGCAAAGTGTTGAACAGAAAAGATTCTTACACACAGGTAGTTTACGTCTATCTGCCAGTTGCAGGTGGTATAATAGGGACGTTGTTCTCCAAGATGCAACACCACCTTTCTTCTGTTTTATGGGCACATTTTGGACTAGAGTCTGGATATACAGCTTGCGTGTCTCCCAGAAAGGCATGGACCAGAAATTGTTGAAGATATCTGTTCCATGCTCTTCAGTCAGTTTCTCTGACTTTAAGCAGTGATGTGACGTGCAGGGTGGGCCCATGGTCTTTGGTGGTCTCTCCTGTCCCATTGGATTCTTCTAATTCTCCCCCTTAAGACGCTTCTCCTTTATCAGCTCTCGCTTCACATATCTGGCCTTGGGCGCCTATGACGTTGAACAGCAGAAGTTTCAAGTACATCTCCTGCATCTCCTTCACTGACAGCTCCTTGAGCTGTGTCTGTATCACTACCATTATCTGGGCTGTCATCTATCTCAGGTGTATAGTCCTCATCCAAGACAGTGTCATCGATTTCACTATTTGACGATAAATCAGGATCTGATTCTGCTCTGGAGGCTTTACTGGCCGTTTCCTCTTCTATCTGTTGCCCCATGTCTACGCCATTACCTTCTTTCTCAGATCTGCTCTCATCTAAATCCTCCAACTCCACTACATGGGTATCAACTTTATTTCCTGACATTAAAACAGAAAATGGAGTGCTGTTGAGTATTTTAACTCAGTAAATCATGTTAAATTCATAGGTCCACTGCAAAAAAAAAAAAAAAAAAAAAAAAAAAAATCTAAATCTTACCAAATACTTCTTATGTCTAGTCAAAATGTCTAATTTATATAAAAAACTATTTTACTTTTTTATTTTACTATTTTTACTTTTATTTGCATTTAAAATAAAAAGTAAATGCTTGAAAAATTACTTCACTTTATTTTTTCCAGCATCTTTGCATATTTGAACCCTTTCCAGCAGTGACTGTATGATTTTGAGATACATCCTTTCACATTGAGGACATTTGAGGGACTCAAACACAACTATTTAAAAAGATTCAAACATTCACTGATGCTCCAGAAGGAAACAAGATGCATTAAGAGCTGGGGGGTGAAAACTTTTGGAATTTGAAGATCAATGTAAATTGTACTTAATTTGTGTACCGGGAAACATACAAGTATCTTCTGTTGCTTACGAAGGGCAGAACTAAATGGAAAACAATTATATTTCAACAAAATAAGAAAAATTTGGCCATCTTCATTGTGTTCAAAAGTTTTCACCCCCCAGCTCTTAATGCATCTTGTTTCCTTCTGGAGCATCAGTGAATGTTTGAATCTTTTTTAATAGTTTTGTTTGAGTCCCTCAAATGTCCTCAGTCTGAAAAGATGCATCTCAAAATCATAAAGTCACTGCTGGAAAGGGTTCAAATATGCAAAGATACTGGAAAACTGAAAAATCTGCAGGACCTTAAAGATTTTTCTGAAGAACGCTGCTCAGTTTAACTGTTCAGAACAAACAAGGGACTCATGCACAACCATCACAAAACAGAAAGACAGTCGAGGATCATCAGGTAACAGAACACAGTATATATAACTTTTGAATGGGGTTATTTTAATAATTTCAGCAATTCTTTTGTCTTGTGGACTAAATGTTAATATCTTTTATGTACAATATCTTACTCAGGACAGTACTAAATAAAAAATAACACGCATTTAGTATGATCTCTCTTATTTTTTGAAAATTACTCATATTTTCACAGATTCTGCAAGGGGTGCCCAAACTTTCGATCCCCACTGTAAATGCATAAAAACTATCATATTGTATTATTTGTCTGATGATGTTCAATTATCAATCAATCCATCCATAACCAAGAGAATTACTAGACGATTTTAATTATTATTATTATTATTACTATCATCATTATCATAGATTTTGGCCTTTATCATAGACTTTGGCCTTTTCAGAACTTTTACTGTTATGATCATTATTATTATCAATATCATTATTATTATTATCATTACTATTACTATCATCATTATCATAGATTTTGGACTTTTATCATAGACCTTTCAGTGTCCCACATTATCACTAAAGAAAAATGAAATGTTGGGTTTAATTAAAAATATTATGTCAACAGGTTCCACACAATTTGTTTAACTAATCTCAACAAACAATAATTTAGTTCATTTTACAAAAGATGTTAAAGTAAACTTTGATTAACAAACCTCAGTAGAATCAACAAACAACAATTCAGTTCATTGTACACGAAAATTATAATTAATGATGACAAACTAAAATTAATGATTCCACTTCAGAAACACTGCCCCCTTCAATAAGGAATTAATGAGACTACAACACCGGATCAGTACATAGGAGTGCAGTCGTCCAATACAATTCAACATCGCTCCTTAATTAAGGTTCATCAAACAGAACACAAACACAAGTTTGATATGCATTGTTACATTTCCATCAACTTATTTGTGTGATTTGTTCTAAATTATATTAGAACATGTTCATTTACTCAACTGGGAGCTGTTATTACTCAGGTACCTATCTAATGGTGCTACACTTCTGTAAGAGGGTGACAGAACAACAATTACCCATAATACACTGCAAAATCCTCAGCCAATGAGATTCAAGTCTGTATTGGTTTTATTAATCTGTTACTTTTATGCAACAGTTATGTTGGTTGAACAAATCATTTTTAAGTAAAGCTGACAATACACACTTTTTTGTTGAATGAACTAGACTAAGTTAAGTTCACATTGTTAATGTAAATTGGCAAAAGTGAAAGTAAATTTCTTTGAGTGTAGGAAGCACCAGATTGTTTTTAGACAACTTGCACTAAGAGCACTAATATGTCTATAATTTCTTTTATGAATGTGTTATCTGCATTTTCTCTTTTTATTTTGTTAGGAGACGTCCTGGGGGTTTTAAAATGGTATTGTGTTTGAATTTAAAATGGTATTGTGTACAAATCGCAGATATTGCAGACTGCTCAGCCCTGCCTCTCCACCGTGTACTTCGTCCATGTCAGCTGGGGGCGCCAAAATTTCCCGCCTGCCTGTTTATATACCCCAGTTGAATATGCATAAGGCACGATTAGCATAATGATATGTCACCGATTACAGAGCTCTGTAATGCAATTGTTACTAGTAAGAATTGCTATTGCAGAGCTCTGTAATTCAATTTGAACTAGTAAGATTGCAATTACAGAGCTCTCTAATTCTAATTGTTACTAGTAAGAACTGAATTATGGAGCTCTGTAACTTAATTCTTACTAGTAACAATTCAATTAGAGAGCTCTGTAATTTAATTATAGAGCTCTATAATCAAATTGTTACTAGTAACAATTAAATTAGAGAGCTCTATAATTTAATTATTACTAGTAAGAATTGCAATTAGAGAGCTCTGCAATTGAATTCTTACTAGTAATAATTTGATTATAGAGCTCTATAAATGAATTACAGAGCTCTCTAATTGAATTGTTACTAGTAACAATTATGATTAGAGAGCTCTGTAATTCAATTGTTACTAGTAACAATTATGATTAGAGAGCTCTCTAATTCAATTGTTACTAGTAACAATTGAATTAGAGAGCTCTGTAATTCAATTATAGAGCTCTGCAATTACACATATCTTTAATGTGTATTTTTACTAGTAATAAATCAATTGAAGAGCTCTGTAATTCAATTGTTACTAGTAAGAATTCAATTAGAGAGCTCTATAATGATAATTGTTACTAGTAATAATTCAATTAGAGAGCTCTATAATTGTAATTGTTACTAGTAAGAATTCAATTAGAGAGCTCTATAATTGTAATTGTTACTAGTAAGAATTCAATTAGAGAGCTCTATAATCATAATTGTTACTAGTAACAATTGAATTACAGAGCTCTATAATTGTAATTGTTACTAGTAACAATTCAATTAGAGAGCTCTATAATCCGAATTGTTACTAGTAACAATTGAATTGCAGAGCTCTATAATTAAAAATGAATGGAAGTCAATGGAGACATATGACTAGTAATAAATGAATTGTAGAGCTCTCTAATTGGAATTGTTACTAGTAACAATTGAATTAGAGAGCTCTATAATCATAATTGTTACTAGTAAAAATTCAATTAGAGAGCTCTATAATTGTAATTGTTACTAGTAAGAATTCAATTAGAGAGCTCTATAATTGTAATTGTTACTAGTAAGAATTCAATTAGAGAGCTCTATAATCGTAATTGTTACTAGTAACAATTGAATTATAGAGCTCTATAATTGTAATTGTTACTAGTAGAAATTAAATTATAGAGCTCTTTAATTGAATTGTTACTAGTAAAAATATAATTACGACGAGTAAGGCTGGGACGTTTTTATGCTGAAAGGGCCTCCCATACTCTAGTGGAATTGCAGAGCTCTGCAATTGGATTATTACTAGTAACAACTGAATTACAGAGCTCTGCAATTGTATTCTTACTAGTAATAAATGAATTGTAGAGCTCTCTAATTGGAATTGTTACTAGTAAAAATTGAATTATAGAGCTCTTTAATTCAGTTGTTACTAGTAAGAATACAATTGCAGAGCTCTATAATTCAATTAGAGAGCTCTACAATCATAATTGTTACTAGTAAAAATTGAATTATAGAGCTCTATAATTGTAATTGTTACTAGTAGAAATTAAATTATAGAGCTCTTTAATTGAATTGTTACTAGTAAAAATATAATTACGACGAGTAACGCTGGGACGTTTTTATGCTGAAAGGGCCTCCCATTATGGGAGGCCCTTTCAGCATAAAAACGTGCCAGCCCTGCTCGTCGTAATTATATTTTTACTAGTAACAATTCAATTAAAGAGCTCTATAATTTAATTTCTACTAGTAACAATTACAATTATAGAGCTCTATAATTCAATTGTTACTAGTAACAATTATGATTATAGAGCTCTCTAATTGAATTCTTACTAGTAACAATTACAATTATAGAGCTCTCTAATTGAATTCTTACTAGTAACAATTACAATTATAGAGCTCTCTAATTGAATTTTTACTAGTAACAATTATGATTATAGAGCTCTCTAATTCAATTGTTACTAGTAACAATTCCAATTAGAGAGCTCTACAATTCATTTATTACTAGTCATATGTCTCCATTGACTTCCATTCATTTTTAATTATAGAGCTCTGCAATTCAATTGTTACTAGTAACAATTCGGATTATAGAGCTCTCTAATTGAATTCTTACTAGTAACAATTACAATTATAGAGCTCTGTAATTCAATTGTTACTAGTAACAATTATGATTATAGAGCTCTCTAATTGGATTCTTACTAGTAACAATTACAATTATAGAGCTCTCTAATTGAATTCTTACTAGTAACAATTACAATTATAGAGCTCTCTAATTGAATTCTTACTAGTAACAATTACCATTATAGAGCTCTCTAATTGAATTCTTACTAGTAACAATTGAATTACAGAGCTCTTCAATTGATTTATTACTAGTAAAAATACACATTAAAGATATGTGTAATTGCAGAGCTCTCTAATTGAATTACAGAGCTCTCTAATTCAATTGTTACTAGTAACAATTGAATTAGAGAGCTCTCTAATCATAATTGTTACTAGTAACAATTGAATTACAGAGCTCTCTAATCATAATTGTTACTAGTAACAATTCAATTAGAGAGCTCTGTAATTCATTTATAGAGCTCTATAATCAAATTATTACTAGTAAGAATTCAATTGCAGAGCTCTCTAATTGCAATTCTTACTAGTAATAATTTAATTATAGAGCTCTCTAATTCAATTGTTACTAGTAACAATTTGATTATAGAGCTCTATAATTAAATTACAGAGCTCTCTAATTGAATTGTTACTAGTAAGAATTAAGTTAAAGAGCTCCATAATTCAGTTCTTACTAGTAACAATTAGAATTAGAGAGCTCTGTAATTGCAATCTTACTAGTTCAAATTGAATTACAGAGCTCTACAATAGCAATTCTTACTAGTAACAATTGCATTACAGAGCTCTGTAATCGGTGACATATCATTATGCTAATCGTGCCTTATGCATATTCAACTGGGGTATATAAACAGGAAGGCTGGAAACTTTGGCGCCCCCAGCTGACATGGACGAAGTACACGGTGGAGAGGCAGGGCTGAGCAGTCTGCAATATCTGCGATTTGTAGCCAAAACATTAAATTCAAACACAATACCATTTTAAAACCCCCAGGACGTCTCCTAACAAAATAAAAATAGAAAATGCAGATAACACATTCATAAAAGAAATTATAGACATATTAGTGCTCTTAGTGCAAGTTGTCTAAAAACAATCTGGTGCTTCCTACACTCAAAAAAATGTACTTTCACTTTTGCCAATTTACTTTAACAATGTGAACTTAATTTAGTCTAGTTCATTCAACAAAAAAAGTGTGTATTGTCAGCTTTACTTAAAAATTATTTGTTCAGCCAACATAACTGTTGCATAAAAGTAACAGATTAATAAAACCAATACAGACTTGAATCTCATTGGCTGAGGATTTTGCAGTGTATTATGGGTAATTGTTGTTCTGTCACCCTCTTGCAGAAGTGTAGCACCATTAGATAGGTACCTGAGTAATAACAGATCACAGTTGAGTTAATGAATTTGTTCTAATGTAATTTAGAATAAATCACACAAATAAGTTGTTAGAAATGTAATGTTGCATTTCAAACGTGTGTTTGTGGTTTGTTTGATGAACCTTAAGAAGCAATGTTGGTGTTGAATTGTATTGAGCGACTGCATTCTAGTTTATTGATTCGGTGTTAAAGTCTTACAAAATCCTTATTGCAGGGGGCGGTGTTTCTGAAGTGGAAACAGTAATTTTTCTTAGTCATCATTAATCACAATTTTCATGTACAATGAACTGAATTGTTGTTTGTTGATTCTACTAAGGTTTGTTAATTTAAGTTTACTTTAACATCTTTTAATTAAACCCAACATTTAATTTATTTTGATGTGGGACACTGAAAGGTCTATGATAAAGGCCAAAATCTATGATAATGATGATAGTAATAATAATGATAATGAAAATCATCTAGTAATTCTCTTGGTTATGGATGAATTGATTGATAATTGAACATCATCAGACAAATAATACAATATGATAGTTTTTATGTTTTTACAGTGGGGATCGAAAGTTTGGGCACCCCTTGCAGAATCTGTGAAAATATGAGTAATTTTCAAAAAATAAGAGAGATCATACTAAATGCATGTTATTTTTTATTTAGTACTGTCCTGAGTAAGATATTGTGCATAAAAGATATTAACATTTAGTCCACAAGACAAAAGAATTCCTGAAATTATTAAAATAACCCCACTCAAAAGTTTGGGAACCCTTGGTTCTTAATACTGTGTGCTGTTACCTGATGATCCTCGACTGTCTTTCTGTTTTGTGATGGTTGTGCATGAGTCCCTTGTTTGTTCTGAACAGTTAAACTGAGCAGCGTTCTTCAGAAAAATCTTTAAGGTCCTGCAGATTCTTCAGTTTTCCAGCATCTTTGCATATTTGAACCCTTTCCAGCAGTGACTTTATGATTTTGAGTTACATCTTATCCCACTGAGGACATTTGAGGGACTCAAACACAACTATTTAAAAAGATTCAAACATTCACTGATGCTCCAGAAGGAAACAAGATGCATTAAGAGCTGGAGTTGAAAACTTTTGAACACGATGAATATGGCCAAATTTTTCTTATTTTGTTGAAATATAATTGTTTTCCATTTAGTTCTGCCCTTCGTAAGCAACAGAAGATACTTGTATGTTTCCCGGTACACAAATTAAGTACAATTTACCTTGATCTTCAAATTCCAAAAGTTTTCACCCCCCAGCTCTTAATGCATCTTGTTTCCTTCTGGAGCATCAGTGAATGTTTGAATCTTTTTAAATAGTTGTGTTTGAGTCCCTCAATTGACCTCAGTCTGAAAAGATGTATCTCAAAATCATACAGTCACTGCTGGAATGGGTTCAAATATGCAAAGATGCTGGAAAAAATAAAGTGAAGTAATTTTTCAAGGATTTACTTTTTATTTTAAATGCAAATAAAAGTAAAAATAGTAAAATAGTTTTTTTATATATATAAATTAGACATTTTGACTAAACATGAGAAGTATTTGGTAAGATTTTTTTTTTTTTTTTTTGCAGTGGACCTATGAATTTAACATGATTTAATGAGTTAAAATACTCAACAGCACTCCATTTTCTGTTTTAATGTCAGGAAATAAAGTTGATACCCATGTAGTGGAGTTGGAGGATTTAGATGAGAGCAGATCTGAGAAAGAAGGTAATGGCGTAGACATGGGGCAACAAATAGAAGAGGAAACGGCCAGTCAAGCCTCCAGAGCAGAATCAGATCCTGATTTATCGTCAAATAGTGAAATCGATGACACTGTCTTGGATGAGGACTATAGACCTGAGAAAGATGACAGCCCAGATAATGGTAGTGATACAGACACAGCTCAAGGAGCTGTCAGTGAAGGAGATGCAGGATATGTACTTGAAACTTCTGCTGTTCAACGTCATAGGCACCCAAGGCCAGATATGTGGAAGCGAGAGCTGATAAAGGAGAAGCGTCTTAAGGGGGAGAATTAGAAGAATCCAATGGGACAGGAGAGACCACCAAAGACCATGGGCCCACCCTGCACATCACATCACTGCTTAAATTCAGAGAAACTGACTGAAGAGTATGGAACAGATATCTTCAACAATTTCTGGTACATGCCTTTCTGGGAGACACGCAAGCTGTATATCCAGACTCTAGTCCAAAATGTGCCCATAAAACAGAAGAAAGGTGGTGTTGCATCTTGGAGAACAATGTCCCTATTATACCACCTGCAACTGGCAGATAGACGTAAACTACCTGTGTGTAAGAATCTTTTCTGTTCAACACTTTGCATCGCCCCCAGAACCATCGGATCATGGTTAAAATCCAAAACTGATCCGTGTAAACCCGAGATCAACAAGACTGGCCCATGTGTGCCCATATCAGATGTTGACCAGACCTTCCTGAAAGAATGGCTCTCTGGACTGCCTACAGTCCCATCCCATTACTGCCGTCAGGACAAATTACACATCTTGGTTATATTTAGGAGAATAAAAAAAACTTTGGTTATGTTTGCACAGCACCTAAGTGGAACTTTGATTAAGGGTAGAAAAGGAAAACAGTGGTTAAGGTTAGACATTAATAAGAAACAACTTGGTTAGGGTTCACAAGTTAAACATCTTGGTTACATTTAGGAGAGTAAAACAAGTTTTGTTATGTTTGCATTTTATATGTAAGAGAAAGTCATGGCATATTCTGCCTAAGTCACTTTTATTGGTTAGGCAATTGATGATGGATCTTTTTCTTTTTGCATACTTGTTCACACATCTGGTTGAATGTACTGTTATAATATCAATAAAAAATAACAATGTGATTTCTAAAAAATTAGTTTTTTCTTGTCTACCAAAAACATTGAAATATAACTTTTATCAATTATGATATGAGACTAACGATAATATATATATTTATATATACAAAAGAGTTAAATGCACAGTCAGAATTCCTCAGTGTTCGCTTGTTCATTTTACTTAACAACAAACACATGCAACCACAACAGGCATAAGCTTATTTGAAGGCAAAATATAAAAAAATATTGCAACCTGGAGAAAAAAAGAAGAAGAAAAAAAAAAAAAAACTTGAAAAAAACTTTAGGCTAGATTTAACCTCGAGTCACAATTTATAAAAAAGTTTAAGACTATTTGGCCTAATGTTTTCTATTTTACTAAACAACAAACACAATCATTCTATTATTGCATATCAATTCTAAACACTGTAAATATTCATCTCAGGCATCATCTTAATTTTGCTTTAATGTGAACATGATTAATGTTACCTAAGTCTGTAAAATATTTCAGGATACTTTAGAACCACGCTACAGGGCTTTTATTTTGAAACGCACTGTTGTAGGCGGGATATCTGCAATCTGTTTTGCATCTCATGAATAGGAGTTTCTACTAGTAATAATACAATTATAGAGCTCTGTAATTGGAATTGTTACTAGTAAGAATTGAATTAAAGAGCTCTCTAATTCAGTTTTTACTAGTAACAATTACAATTAGAGAGCTCTGTAATTCAGTTTTTACTAGTAACAATTGAATTAGAGAGCTCTCTAGTGGAATTGTAGAGCTCTGCAATTGGATTATTACTAGTAACAACTGAATTACAGAGCTCTGCAATTGTATTCTTACTAGTAATAAATGAATTGTAGAGCTCTCTAATTGGAATTGTTACTAGTAAAAATTGAATTATAGAGCTCTTTAATTCAGTTGTTACTAGTAAGAATATGGGAGGCCCTTTCAGCATAAAAACGTCCGAGCGTTACTCGTCCTAATATGGGAGGCCCTTTCAGCATAAAAACGTCCGAGCGTTACTCGTCCTAATTATATTTTTACTAGTAACAATTCAATTAAAGAGCTCTATAATTTAATTTCTACTAGTAACAATTACAATTATAGAGCTCTATAATTCAATTTTTACTAGTAACAATTATGATTGTAGAGCTCTCTAATTGAATTCTTACTAGTAACAATTACAATTATAGAGCTCTCTAATTGAATTCTTACTAGTAACAATTACAATTATAGAGCTCTCTAATTGAATTTTTACTAGTAACAATTATGATTATAGAGCTCTCTAATTCAATTGTTACTAGTAACAATTCCAATTAGAGAGCTCTACAATTCATTTATTACTAGTCATATGTCTCCATTGACTTCCATTCATTTTTAATTATAGAGCTCTGCAATTCAATTGTTACTAGTAACAATTCGGATTATAGAGCTCTCTAATTGAATTGTTACTAGTAACAATTACAATTATAGAGCTCTCTAATTCAATTGTTACTAGTAACAATTACGATTATAGAGCTCTCTAATTGAATTCTTACTAGTAACAATTACAATTATAGAGCTCTCTAATTGAATTCTTACTAGTAACAATTACAATTATAGAGCTCTCTAATTGAATTATTACTAGTAACAATTACCATTATAGAGCTCTCTAATTGAATTCTTACTAGTAACAATTGAATTACAGAGCTCTTCAATTGATTTATTACTAGTAAAAATACACATTAAAGATATGTGTAATTGCAGAGCTCTCTAATTGAATTACAGAGCTCTCTAATTGAATTGTTACTAGTAACAATTGAATTAGAGAGCTCTCTAATCGTAATTGTTACTAGTAACAATTGAATTACAGAGCTCTCTAATCATAATTGTTACTAGTAACAATTCAATTAGAGAGCTCTGTAATTCATTTATAGAGCTCTATAATCAAATTATTACTAGTAAGAATTCAATTGCAGAGCTCTCTAATTGCAATTCTTACTAGTAATAATTTAATTATAGAGCTCTCTAATTCAATTTTTACTAGTAACAATTTGATTATAGAGCTCTATAATTAAATTACAGAGCTCTCTAATTGAATTGTTACTAGTAAGAATTAAGTTACAGAGCTCCATAATTCAGTTCTTACTAGTAACAATTAGAATTAGAGAGCTCTGTAATTGCAATCTTACTAGTTCAAATTGAATTACAGAGCTCTACAATAGCAATTCTTACTAGTAACAATTGCATTACAGAGCTCTGTAATCGGCGACATATCATTATGCTAATCGTGCCTTATGCATATTCAACTGGGGTATATAAACAGGCAGGCGGGAAATTTTGGCGCCCCCAGCTGACATGGACGAAGTACACGGTGGAGAGGCAGGGCTGAGCAGTCTGCAATATCTGCGATTTGTACACAATACAATTTTAAAACCCCCAGGACGTCTCCTAACAAAATAAAAAGAGAAAATGCAGATAACACATTCATAAAAGAAATTATAGACATATTAGTGCTCTTAGTGCAAGTTGTCTAAAAACAATCTGGTGCTTCCTACACTCAAAAAAATGTACTTTCACTTTTGCCAATTTACTTTAACAATGTGAACTTAATTTAGTCTAGTTCATTCAACAAAAAAGTGTGTATTGTCAGCTTTACTTAAAAATGATTTGTTCAGCCAACATAACTGTTGCATAAAAGTAACAGATTAATAAAACCAATACAGACTTGAATCTCATTGGCTGAGGATTTTGCAGTGTATTATGGGTAATTGTTGTTCTGTCACCCTCTTGCAGAAGTGTAGCACCATTAGATAGGTACCTGAGTAATAACAGATCACAGTTGTCTTAATGAACTTGTTCTAATGTAATTTAGAACAAATCACACAAATAAGTTGTTGGAAATGTAACATTGCATTTCAAACGTGTGTTTGTGGTCGGTTTGATGAACTTTAATTGAGAGGCGATGTTGAATTGTATTGAACAACTGCACTCTTATTTATGGATTCGGTGTTATAGTCTTATTAGGTCCTTATTATAGAGGGCGGGTGTTTATGAAGTGGAATCATTAATTATAACTTTTATGTTCAATGAACTTATTTGTTGTTTGTTGATTCTACTAAGGCTTGTTAATTTAGTTTACTTTAACATCTTTTGTAAAATGAATTAAATTATTGTTTGTTGAGATTAGGTAAACAAATTGTGTAGAACAAGTTGACATAATATTTTTAATTAAACCCAACATTTCATTTTTCTTTAGTGATAATGTGGGACACTGAAAGGTCTATGATAAAAGTCCAAAATCTATGATAATGATGATAGTAATAGTAATGATAACAATAATAAAGATATTGATAATAATAATGATCATAACAGTAAAAGTTCTGAAAAGGCCAAAGTCTATGATAATGATGATAGTAATAATAATGATAATGAAAATCGTCTAGTAATTCTCTTGGTTATGGATGGATTGATTGATAATTGAACATCATCAGACAAATAATACAATATGATAGTTTTTATGCATTTACAGTGGGGATCGAAAGTTTGGGCCCCCCTTGCAGAATCTGTGAAAATATGAGTAATTTTCAAAAAATAAGAGAGATCATACTAAATGCATGTTATTTTTTATTTAGTACTGTCCTGAGTAAGATATTGTACATAAAAGATATTAACATTTAGTCCACAAGACAAAAGAATTGCTGAAATTGTTAAAAAAACTTTTCCCACTCAAAAGTTTGGGAACCCTTGGTTCTTAGTACTGTGTTCTGTTACCTGATGATCCTCGGCTGTGTTTCTGTTTTGTGATGGTTGTGCATGAGTCCCTTGTTTGTTCTGAACAGTTAAACTGAGCAGCGTTCTTCAGAAAAATCTTTAAAGTCCTGCAGATTCTTCAGTTTTCCAGCATCTTTTCATATTTGAACCCTTTCCAGCAGTGACTGTATGATTTTGAGATGCATCTTTTCAGACTGAGGACATTTGAGGGACTCAAACACAACTATTTAAAAAGATTCAAACATTCACTGATGCTCCAGAAGGAAACAAGATGCATTAAGAGCTGGGGGGTGAAAACTTTTGAACACAATGAAGATGGCCAAATTTTTCTTATTTTGTTGAAATATAATTGTTTTCCATTTAGTTCTGCCCTTCTTAAGCAACAGAAGATACTTGTATGTTTCCCGGTACACAAATTAAGTACAATTTACCTTGATCTTCAAATTCCAAAAGTTTTTACCCCCCAGCTCTTAATGCATCTTGTTTCCTTCTGAAGCATCAGTGAATGTTGGAATCTTTTTAAATATTTGGGTTTGAGTCCCTCAAATGTCCTCAGTCTGAAAGGATGTATCTCAAAATCATACAGTCACTGCTGGAAAGGGTTCAAATATGCAAAGATGCTGTAAAAAATAAAGTGAAGTAATTTTTCAAGCATTTACTTTTTATTTTAAATGCAAATAAAAGTAAAAATAGTAAAATAAAAAAAGTAAAATTGTTTTTTATATAAATTAGACATTTTGACTAGACATAAGAAGTATTTGGTAAGATTTAGATTTTTTTTTTTTTTTTTTTTTTTTTTTTTTTTTGCAGTGGACCTATGAATTTAACATGATTTACTGAGTTAAAATACTCAACAGCACTCCATTTTCTGTTTTAATGTCAGGAAATAAAGTTGATACCCATGTAGTGGAGTTGGAGGATTTAGATGAGAGCAGACCTGAGAAAGAAGGTAATGGAGACATGGGGCAACAAATAGAAGAGGAAACGGCCAGTAAAGCCTCCAGAGCAGAATCAGATCCTGATTTATCGTCAAATAGTGAAATCGATGACACTGTTTTGAATGAGGACTATACACCTGAGAAAGATGACAGCCCAGATAATGGTAGTGATACAGACACAGCTCAAGGAGCTGTCAGTGAAGGAGATGCAGGAGATGTACTTGAAACTTCTGCTGTTCAACGTCATAGGCGCCCAAGGCCAGATATGTGGACGAGAGAGCTGATAAAGGAGAAGCGTCTTAAGGAGGAGAATTAGAAGAATCCAATGGGACAGGAGAGACCACCAAAGACCATGGGCCCACCCTGCACATCACATCACTGCTTAAAGTCAGAGAAACTGACTGAAGAGCATGGAACAGATATCTTCAACAATTTCTGGTCCATGTCTTTCTGGGAGACACACAAGCTGTATATCCAGACTCTAGTCCAAAACGTGCCCATAAAACAGAAGAAAGGTGTTGTTGCATCTTGGAGAACAACGTCCCTATTATACTACCTGCAACTGGCAGATAGACGTAAACTACCTGTGTGTAAGAATCTTTTCTGTTCAACACTTTGCTTTGCCCCCAGAACCATCGGATCATGGTTAAAATCCAAAACTGATCCGTGTAAACCCGAGATCAACAAGACTGGCCCATGTGTGCCCATATCAGATGTTGACCAGACCTTCCTGAAAGAATGGCTCTCTGGACTGCCTACAGTCCCATTCCATTACTGCCGTCAGGACAAATTACACATCTTGGTTATATTTAGGAGAATAAAAAAACTTTGGTTATGTTTGCACAGCACCTAAGTGGAACTTGATTAAGGGTAGAAAAGGAAAACAGTGGTTAAGGTTAGACATTAATAAGAAACAACTTGGTTAGGGTTCACAAGTTACACATCTTGGTTACATTTAGGAGAGTAAAACAACTTTTGTTATGTTTGCATTTTATATGTAAGAGAAAGTCATGGCATATTCTGCCTAAGTCACTTTTATTGGTTAGGCAATTGATGATGGATCTTTTTCTTTTTGCATACTTGTTCACACATCTGGTTGAATGTACTGTTATAATATCAATAAAAAATAACAATGTGATTTCTAAAAAAAAAATTTTTCTTGTTTACCAAAAACATTGAAATATAACTTTTATCAATTATGATATGAGACTAACGATAATATATATATATTTATATATACAAAAGAGTTAAATGCACAGTCAGAATTCCTCAGTGTTCTCTTGTTCATTTTACTTAACAACAAACACATGCAACCACAACAGGCATAAGCTTATTTGAAGGCAAAATATAAAACAATATTGCAAACCTGGAGAAAAAAAGAAGAAGAAGAAAAAAAAAAAACGTGAAAAAAACTTTAGGCTAGATTTAACCCCGAGTCACAATTTATAAAAAAGTTTAAGACTATTTGGCCTAATGTTTTCTATTTTACTTAACAACAAACACAATCATTCTATTATTGCATATCAATTCTAAACACTGTAAATATTCATCTCAGGCATCATCTTAATTTTGCTTTAATGTGAACATGATTAATGTTACCTAAGTCTGTAAAATATTTCAGGATACTTTAGAACCACGCTACAGGGCTTTTATTTTGAAATGCACTGTTGTAGGCGGGATATCTGCAATCTGTTTTGCATCTCATGAATAGGAGTTTCTACTAGTAATAATACAATTATAGAGCTCTGTAATTGGAATTGTTACTAGTAAGAATTGAATTAAAGAGCTCTCTAATTCAGTTTTTACTAGTAACAATTACAATTAGAGAGCTCTCTAGTGGAATTGCAGAGCTCTGCAATTGGATTATTACTAGTAACAACTGAATTACAGAGCTCTGCAATTGTATTCTTACTAGTAATAAATGAATTGTAGAGCTCTCTAATTGGAATTGTTACTAGTAAAAATTGAATTATAGAGCTCTTTAATTCAGTTGTTACTAGTAAGAATACAATTGCAGAGCTCTATAATTCAATTAGAGAGCTCTACAATCATAATTGTTACTAGTAAAAATTGAATTATAGAGCTCTATAATTGTAATTGTTACTAGTAAAAATTAAATTATAGAGCTCTTTAATTGAATTGTTACTAGTAAAAATATAATTAGGACGAGTAACGCTGGAACGTTTTTTTGCTGAAACGGCCTCCCATAGTAAGAATACAATTGCAGAGCTCTATAATTCAATTAGAGAGCTCTACAATCATAATTGTTACTAGTAAAAATTTAATTATAGAGCTCTATAATTGTAATTGTTACTAGTAAAAATTAAATTATAGAGCTCTTTAATTGAATTGTTACTAGTAAAAATATAATTACGACGAGTAACGCTGGGACGTTTTTATGCTGAAAGGGCCTCCCATACTCCCATACATGAATAGGAGTTTCTACTAGTAATAATACAATTATAGAGCTCTGTAATTGGAATTGTTACTAGTAAGAATTGAATTAAAGAGCTCTCTAATTCAGTTTTTACTAGTAACAATTACAATTAGAGAGCTCTATAATTCAGTTTTTACTAGTAACAATTGAATTAGAGAGCTCTCTAGTGGAATTGCAGAGCTCTGCAATTGGATTATTACTAGTAACAACTGAATTACAGAGCTCTGCAATTGTATTCTTACTAGTAATAAATGAATTGTAGAGCTCTCTAATTGGAATTGTTACTAGTAAAAATTGAATTATAGAGCTCTTTAATTCAGTTGTTACTAGTAAGAATACAATTGCAGAGCTCTATAATTCAATTAGAGAGCTCTACAATCATAATTGTTACTAGTAAAAATTGAATTATAGAGCTCTATAATTGTAATTGTTACTAGTAAAAATTAAATTATAGAGCTCTTTAATTGAATTGTTACTAGTAAAAATATAATTACGACGAGTAACGCTGGAACGTTTTTTTGCTGAAACGGCCTCCCATAGTATTTTTACTAGTAATAAATCAATTGAAGAGCTCTGTAATTCAATTGTTACTAGTAAGAATTCAGTTAGAGAGCTCTATAATGGTAATTGTTACTAGTAAGAATTCAATTAGAGAGCTCTATAATTGTAATTGTTACTAGTAAGAATTCAATTAGAGAGCTCTATAATTGTAATTGTTACTAGTAAGAATTCAATTAGAGAGCTCTATAATCATAATTGTTACTAGTAACAATTGAATTACAGAGCTCTATAATTGTAATTGTTACTAGTAACAATTCAATTAGAGAGCTCTATAATCCGAATTGTTACTAGTAACAATTGAATTGCAGAGCTCTATAATTAAAAATGAATGGAAGTCAATGGAGACATATGACTAGTAATACATGAATTGTAGAGCTCTCTAATTGGAATTGTTACTAGTAACAATTGAATTAGAGAGCTCTATAATCATAATTGTTACTAGTAAAAATTCAATTAGAGAGCTCTATAATTGTAATTGTTACTAGTAAGAATTCAATTAGAGAGCTCTATAATTGTAATTGTTACTAGTAAGAATTCAATTAGAGAGCTCTATAATCATAATTGTTACTAGTAACAATTGAATTATAGAGCTCTATAATTGTAATTGTTACTAGTAGAAATTAAATTATAGAGCTCTTTAATTGAATTGTTACTAGTAAAAATATAATTACGACGAGCAGGGCTGGCACGTTTTTATGCTGAAAGGGCCTCCCATAGCAGCATTGTCCTATGTCGTTCTATCACCGATTACTCTTGGCAGTATTGATCAAGATGCTGTCGGGTTGCTTGTCACCTTGGTGATAAATTATAAGCGTGTGGGTATTTGTGCTGTGTGTGTACGTGCCCTTTATCTCTCTGAGAATTTGATTAAATGTGAGTGATCTCTCCTGAGGCTGCCAGAAGCTAAAGAAGCCAGAGGAGCATTTGTTTTATCATCGTATAATCAGATGATTCCAAAAAAAAAAAAAAAAAAAAAAAAAAGCTAATCAGAGAATCTTTTATCACTCAAGTAGAAAACTTGGTTAGTTAGGGAGAACAAGAGAAGAAAACCATACATTCAGCTGTATAAACCAGTATAAACCTAAATTCTCAAAATGGTGAACCAGAACCCAAGAGGAACTCCGCACACTTCCAAGGTCAAAAGATGGCTTAAAATGATTGAAAATAGGACAAAAAGCTTTTAAATAAACTAGAACAGACACAAATCAAGATGCAAGCTGTCTCATATTTTTATTCGTTCTCTAAACTGTCATTTTTAGTTATGAACCAGGGTTCTCATGTATATTTTTCTAGTTATGTCAAGCTAAAACTTTTCACATGGTAAAAATATCATTAAAAATGACTCAAATGACTCAATAATTACTCACATGACTGTCAAGTGAATTAATTAGCAATAAAAAGTGTAAACGCTTACGTTTTTTTTTTCAGCAGATTTCTTAAAACAGCAGAGGTACCAGAAATATAATGAGGTGTCTTGAAAACAAAAAGGATAAGAACCACTGGTCTAAACACAATTGGAATGCCATTAAAACAGTATTCGTCAAAACTAGCTACAGTACAGTCAGTAGTAATACATCATAGGTTACTTTAATGTAACTGTAAAGCAGTCAATTTAAACAGATTCAGAGTGGCTAGAAAACCTCACCAAATCACAAGTTGAAAGAAACTACACAAGTCTGAAGAGATGTCCTAAGCAGAAAACATTTTGTGATAGACCACTGACTACCAAAAATAAAAATAGAGCCAATTACTGCAACATCCTCTCTGAGGGATGCCATGATAGGTTGTCAATAGGCAGACTACTGTAAGTGAATGAGTTTGCATTGTCAGTGCAATGCATTCTAATTGACTCCAACTCCTCCTAGTGGCAGTCTGATACTGAAGTGGGCAGACTCGAGTTTCTCATTATAGCACAAGTAATTGTGGTCTGAGTGGGTCTGTGGATTCAGTCCTACAGCAGTCTGACAACCTTTGTGTGCGAGAATGATTGTGTGCGTATGTTTTGTCGGACAGATTGGATCCTCTGTGACTGATTTTGGAAGTAAATGAGTCTTCATCTACTTGAGAATGTTTGTCCCTCAACCTGAGTGACTGAGAAACAAGAGTGGTTAACTTTCCTCTCACTGTGGGTCAAGTTTTAGGACTCTGCGATGCAAATTGAAGCTTAAAATAAACCATAGGAGATGTGTAGAACAGTGTAAAAACTTTTCCTATGTTTTGTCATACTTTGTGTGTTTCAGAGCATAAGCAAACATGCACCTCTGAGACAAACAAGCACTCAAATTGTTTATAGATGCAACAGACTTTAACTTAAAATGGCCACACGGCAATATTCCTCCCCTGAGGTGACAGAGGATTTTTTTTTTACCAGTCCTAAATCATAAAAATCCAGCTCAAATCCAGCTATATCTCAATAAGCCAGAAGCCGGGTTCACAAAACCATAGAAGAAGCCCTACCATAAACTCACGGGATATGACAATGAAAAAATAAATCAAGTTCTCTCAAAAAGCATGCAAATGGCATCACACCGCAGCATAACAATAAAGCCTGGGCATAGATGTTGCTCAGATGGGAGATGCTTATGGGGAGCGTCTCGCTATTATTATGAAGAGGGAATGTAATGCCTGGTTGTATGAATAGGATTGTCACGCTGATTGTGATGTATAGTTTTTCATTACCATTCCCTGGCCTTTGCCATCCAGCATGTTGGAAATCCTATTTATCCCCTAATTTGTAAGCCCCCCAACCTTGGCTGATAGCAATCAGAGCCTGTAATTGTGTGCGCTGCTGATGGACAACGTAAAGGGTGACAGCGCGAAAAGGCAGGGGAGGGGCGGTGAGAAAGAAACAGAAAAAGTGACTAAGAATGAGAAAGGGAAAGAGACCTAAAAGCTCTTTTAAACTCACACAAAACATCACACTCTTCAAAACAGTATTTTTTATTGTAGCTCCTGTTGCCCACCAGAGAATTATAAGTGTATTAAAGGGTTAATTCAACAACCTTATTTATGAACAAACAACTTATCTTTCTTCCTGTTCTCAATTAGTAAACACTGATAATTATACATTTAATTCTCTATGTCTAAACTGGCGTTCCACAAAGGTCCATATTGGGCCCAATTCTCTTTAGCATGTATATTAATGATTTACCCGTGGTGTGTCAACAATGTAATATCATAGTGTATGTTGATGATACAATAATTTTCACACATGGTAAAAATGCAGAAGAGGTTGCAAATAAATTGACACATGTTTTGGAAAAAGACATATCCTGGCTCAATCAGTGTCATCTGAAATTAAATGTCAAATTATTATTATTATTATTTTATTTTTTAAAGGACATAGTGTTGACATAAAGCAGAATTTCTTTCTTAAAGCAGTTAATAAGATTATACTGTATATGGCTTACCTCCTCCTCTGGCTGATTTTATTCAATTTAAATCTATTGAAATCAGAGTAACTATAGGTTCAGCCAGATCTGACATACTTACATACTTCCACGTAGGAAATCTTCATTTGGTCAAGTTGTTTTTTTTAATTCAGAGCATCACATCAGTGGACTTCTAGACCACAATCAGTTAAAGAATGCATATTGTTTAATTAATTTAAGTAACATTTTAAGAAATGGCTTCTTCATAATCAATAATGTGAAGATTACAGTTGCTTTATTCATTATTATTGTTAATTATTTTATTATTATTAATATTTTGTTTTACATTGTACCTTTAGAAATAAATTTCATTAAAAAAATGTAAATTCTGTTATTTACTCATTCTCATGTCATTACAAACGTTTAGCCATTTTTTTTTTCTGTGAAACACAAAAGAACATACTTTTTTTGCCATAGAATGAAAGTCAATGGGGTCCAACAAAAGTTTTTTATTATTATTATTATTATTATTATTATGTTTTGCAGAAGAAATATAGGTGAACTATCCTAAATGCCCAGCTTTCAGATCTGTGCATTTAGGCAGTTTAGAGTTTTTATTAGTAGCTTTTTTAACATTGCTATCAAGACAAACGGCATGCAATTTACGCTGCACCTACAGTCAGTCTGCACCTCTAATGAATATGTAATTGACTCATTTCTATGCACTGTGCCACAAGAGATTTTTGCATTAAATGAGTGATTGCACCCTCAATTAGACATCATTAAACTAATTCCATATCAGTCTTAATAAGACTTTATGAGTATTTCTTAAAGATTAATTCTCCTCTCCAAGTCAAATATTCAAACATCTGAAAATTGCAAATGATATCCTTATTTTGTGTTTATTTTGTAATAGCTTAATAATGGACTGTGAATGGTAAAATATAAAGATGAAGACTTGCTAATGCGGTTTCTATGGAAACCCATTTATGCCACATAAGAAAAATTCATAAGTCATAAGTCTAAATTATTAGAGAAGTCATAATTATGTCAGGGCTCCTACACAGCTTGAAAAAATATGCAATTTTATTTTAGTATTTTCCAGGTCTAGAAAAGCATGGAAAAAAGAAAAACATAAAACAAATCACTGTTTTCTATTGCTGTATTCTGTTTTCTAAAGCATAACATTTAGAATTTCTAAAAAATAAATGTATCATAAAAGCAGAGTTTTTCACTATGAAATAGGGTCTGAAAACTCTACAGAAAAGTCTGGAAAAGTATGCAATTTTGAAATGGAAAATGTGTTTTTTTAGTTTTTTTTTTAATTATACCTCAAAGTCAGTCAAAATATTACGATTAAGATTGACATTACAAAATAAAACATCATTATTATTACATATAAAGACTACCATTAAGACATTTGAGATAAAAAGCCATAATTAAAAAATGTGTTCCATTTAACTGCCTTATTTTTGTGTCATGGTTTCATCTCATAATTATGATGTCATAATTTTGACTTTTGTCTCATATTTTTGTTTTGTTTTGTTTCTCCAAAACATAATCTGTAATGTTGTAATTAACCCCTCTGCTCGGGATTCCAGCTGAACGTATTGATTTACACTGGGAAGGACTGAAGATTACACTTTAGTGCCTTTAGTGAATTGATAAGTCCGCCTCGCTCACCCGAGGCCATGTAAACAACAATCTGTTTGTAGATATAAAAGCAATTATTAATATCTCTGGACTCAAAAGTGAAATTCAAATGATGGTTCAAAGATATGACAAAGTCTTGACAAGAGGTAACAAAGTCTTTTGTATATTTTATGGTCCAAGGTTTATTCTTGGGTTTAATCTCTTGCTGAAATTGACAGCAGAGGAAGAGGCCTGTCATCCGTGATCGCTCAACAGCATCTTGGGGTTGAATCCTTTAAATCTGCCACTTTCCCTGGGCTTAGCCCTGCGATAACCTCTTTCAGAGTACACACGCAAAGTCTGTTTTTACCACCAACTAAATTTCCACAGGCTTTGATAGCATATGTAACCCTGCCTCAGGCATTTTTAGGATTAATATAATGGTTCCTAAAATTAGCAGCCTAGGTTATAGCAACTAGCATGAGTCATTTTTACCTTTACTTCTTCTCACCACACTTCAGTGCTCCTCCACTGTGACATCTGCTGCTGGAGCTAATAAAACATCAGTCTGAAAATTGAGGCAGTGCTGGTCAACTACTCTCCGTCTTGCTCACAGCCATCTGCTTCTTTTGTTTGGCTGCTAGATGGGACAGAAACAGCTTTCTCTAAATGAACTTAATGTTTTACTTAACAGTGTGAGTAAAAGCTTTTCAGTGTCACTTCAAAAGCATTTCCTTTATCCTGTTAATGCTTTCCAAAGGGTAAGATTCTAGTTTACATATGTTTGTTAAGGATGTAATGATAATTATTTTTTTTATGACCCATCACTGATAAATGGCAAATATTAAAATTACAGATAAAATATTTTTGTAAGCAAAAAACCTAAACTGAGTTTTCAGTGCTATGAGATAATTTAGAAGTTATGTTTAGCATAAAAAAATATTCATTTTGTTTATATGTAAAGTAACTGTTACAAAATTACTGTTTTTAAAGATTAACTGAGCATAAACAATTAAATAGCCTTTAAATATTGTATATAGAGAAAATGGCCAATTTAAATACATCTGATGAATATTAGGTTGAATTTATTTGAAAAATACATTAAAAACAGTAATACTGTGAAATATTACAGTGTCAATTTTTTGTCTGTTTCAATATATTTAACAAATATATATATTTATTCCCGTGATAGAAAAGCTGAATTTTCAGCATTCATTACTCCAGCCTTCAGGGTCACATGATCCTTCAGAAATGATTCTAATATGCTGATTTGGTGCTTAAGAAACAAATCAATGTTGAAAACAGTTGGGCTGCAAAAACTCTAACCACAAATCAACTTATCTAAACAGTTCTACATTCATAAAAATGCTTAATGTCGTTCTCCAATTGTGTTTCCCCTATACTTACCAAGGTGTCCTACTGAGTGAATAACAAGTTTTCTCCAGAGAGTCTCTCCCCATTTAATAACACTTTTTTCTGTCTTAAGGGCATGGATATTGATGCTCCAAAGCAGACTGGGGTGGTTAAAACTGGCCATAAGCACACAGTAACTACTAGCAGGCGACTGGGACAGTAACTTCATCTAACAGGTAAAAGGAAGCTGAAATGTGCTACACTGACCTTTCCTTGCAGAAGTCCACTATTGCTTCTCAAATCTGAAGTCAGCAAAGTCCATTGTGACTTGAATAAAGATTTACATTGTCTTTCTTGGAGAAAAACTCACCTATGTCTGACTTATGTAAGATTTTGTTTAGTGAGTTTTACCCTTTCAGAACATGTATGAAGTTCAACTACAGATCATTATCATCATCTGACTGTGATGAAGATCTATGCATTTTGATAATGATGAAAACTGTATGAAGCCTTGCTCCCTCGATGACAGATCTCAAGTCGTCTTTTCCTGACTAACTCTTCTCAATCATATCCCTACCGCCATCTGCTTCGTGCTCTCAGACAATGACGTATAGCCACAATTAGCCCTGGAAAGACTTCAATTATGATAAAAAAAACCTTCACCCCTCTTAGGCCATGATTAAAAAGATTTTCTCTACTTCAGTGCCTCTGATAAAGAGCTCTCGTTTCACACCATCACTTCTTCGTCAGGATAATAAACCACTCCACCAGGGTTCTGCTCGATGCCTTTTACCTCTCCATCCCCTTACATCTGGTGTCCCACTGATCGAGGAATGCTCAGCCATTTACATTTTCACATGGGTAGCAATGCAATGACCCTGTTTGGGCTCCCAAAGATACATTAACATGAACGCAAGCCATTCACCCCACATTCAAGAAAAAAAAAACATGAAATGCATGACAGGAAAGAAATTAGACAGTTCACATGAAGTTCATCCTCATCTGAGAATTATACAAATGCCCATTCAAAATTTTGGAATGAGATTTGCTTAGTAACACGTTTGATAAATGGATTTGCTGTAATGAGATGGAGCCATCACAAAGTGATGAAAAAAACATTGAAGAAGAAGAAGAAAAAGGGGAAAAGAAGGATCATCTTTCGGTTGTGTTCTGTCAAGGGAGAAATTACACACTTACTGATCTCCCCCAAGGATGGCCACCATAGATCATACGTTGGGATTTACGAGCCAATTCCCAAAATGAAATATAGACACCAAGAATCAACTTTACCACTGTTTTTCACTTTCCTTCCTCTCAACAGATCACAGCTGCTAGCTTTCCTCAGGTACCATGGAAGCCGCTTTATCTAAAGTCAGGCAAGAAATATAAAGAGGATTATTTTCTTGTGGACACTACCACTTACCTCATATTTAAAACAATGTTAAGAGAGCTTACAAAATAGTTAAAACTTACAGAATCAAATTACTTACTCTGTTTCTGTGCATTGCTTGGTAAACCACAAAGCCTGATGCTTTGGTTTCTTTAGAAGCTATTTTCATTTATTGAAGAAAATATGCTGTCTGAATTTTGTCAGTAATTTAAGTCTATAATGACTTCCCCTGTATAGAATTAGTGCATTAAAAATAGCAGTGTGATATTGCATATACATTTATATTGTGTCTCCCAACGAGAACTTTATGAGAATAAATCAGTCCACACCACAAGTATTAAGATGATGACAAAAGGAATGACATAGTTCAGAACACTTTTTCCCAGGTGATAAAAGACATAAACACTGATCGGCCATCAGTCAAAAGACAGAACTGCTGCAGTGCACACACTTACGATAAACAGGAAGTTATCATCAGTGGTGTGAACACTAATATTGTTTTCAAAGGGAAATATTACAATATGGGACTTTATAGTTATTTATGCTTACCATTGTTGGTGAGAGGGGCTTTTTTAAAGCCAAAATCATAGGCAAGTTCCTCTCTGGCATAATAGGAATACCGGAGGACTTCCATATTCTCATAGAATTGTAAAATGTTTAGTTGAAGTTATGGTTACAGCTGTGGTTTGGACTTTTACCCATTTTAAGAATTGAAACAAAAGTTAAAACTTTAAAAGTTAGACTTAGTCTTTGGTGTTGATGGCCTGTTAACTCACTTTTATCTATTTTAATAAAACACATTTGAACTAAAGATAAACAACTTTTAAATTAAAATATATTTGTCATATAAAATAAATTTTAATTGCAAACCTTTAAGAAACATTTCATTCAGAAGGTCTGTTATGCTATCGACTCAGCGTTTGCTGTCTCGAATAAATTAAATTTATCACGGGTTTACGGAGTAGACATGCAAATTATAAATGTTTCCTGTCACGTTCAATACTGTAATGGATTTACTAGAGATGTCTTTATCGCGCCGAATTCATGAAGTGGCGGGAAAGCTCGCACGGTTCACGTTTTTGATTCACGCACTTGACAGCTAATTTAAAACGCGCAGAGCGACAGTCTACTGTATGAGAGCGACTCACAAATGCGTAGCGTAATACACGGATCTGACGGAGCAAATCAACGCATGGGTGTGTTTAGTTAACGCTTTCAGCTTCACCGCCAGATGATGGAGAACATTTTAACACTTGCTTTTAGAGTTTTTACTACTACATGTGTTTTCAAATTTAATCTAAACCAGTCCATAACCTAAAGAGCAGTAATATTATACACAGAATCAAGGTCACAATATATGAATATTCTTTTTCATTGTTTTAATTTCATTACACTTTCACAAATTAAAAGGGAAACATTTAGGGAGAGAAAAAAAAACATTTATTAAACAATGACATTTTACAGGTAATGAACTCAATATAGAAGAGCATCTATTTGAGATTCATGACACCCCGTTCACGGCTCTTCTGAGAAAATGCAGGACTGTAATTGAAAACAAGCAAATCAAAATGGCAGATTTAAAGACACTAGTTAGATAGGGACACCTCCAAAAAATGAAACGTTTTTCCAGAGCCTTCTGTTTCGAGATGCAGCCAAAAAGCAAACATACTTTTTAATAAATTCAGCAAACAAGATGCAGATTCACTCAAACCATCTGTCCAGCATACGTTCATTTCAGACAGACAAGCAGACTTTTCTTTTTTTCTGTCTACTTCCTTCTGTCTTGCCATGTGCTGATTAGCTTTCTGCCAATTTACATTTTATCTGGGTTTGGGCTGCCTGGCTGGACAGAAGAGGTGGAATAATGGAATAGGTTGTCAAGGGTGGTCTGTGTCATGGTACAGGTTTGGTCTTGAGAATGGTTATAGAGGAGGGAAGCATGTGGGAATGAAGGGTGGTGGATGGAGAGGGTAGTCATTGTGTTGAACACATTAACAGAGAGAGCGGTCATCAAAAGAGCAGATAACAGAGGACCTGCAACCACAACCTCACCGTCTGACCCTGAAGCAGGCAATCACTTAAGAGAGCTCCACAAACCTCTCTTATCCTCTTCCAAAAATTTCCAATTGAGTTAACCAAGTCATTCATGTCACAGTTTCTTCACCTTCTTAATAGATGAGGAACTTGAGGCAGATTCTCTACGCTTGCGCTGTGCAAAGAAAAGAAACAATGTTGAAATATTAATGCCAGTGGAATTGCATGAAAGATTTGAGTTTTAAATGCTAAAAATCACATTCATCAGGCATTTAAAAACAAACACTTATAATTTTGTACAATAATTTACGCTTTGAATCAATACATCAGTAGATGACGTATAATCCAAAAAATAAATACATATGAAAAAAATATGAAAACAACTGAATTTGAATTTCAAATATTTAAATAAATATTTGTAATGTTTTAAAAGTAGATCAAATAGCATGATGATGCTTGTTGAGGTCTATCACTAAAGCAGGTCTATCATATAAATTATCAAGCCAATAATTTATTAATTCATTGCAATTTACAGATAGGCACTTATTGGTACGTCCCTCTGAAAACTCACCGAATTAGGAGTGAGTGGAGCTCCCACCACATCAATAATCTGCTCTTTGGCTTCGGTTTTGATGTCATCAACGCTGGGCCAGGATTGACTGTCAGGTGCTCCACTGCTCTCACTCAGTGGTGTGACGGCGCCCCCTGCTCTTAGCAGAGCATCATAGCGGTGGCGCAACATCTGCTGTTCGTACTCACAGTTACTGTAGGCCTGCTTCAACTCATAAACCAGGACTAGATCGCTGCGGAGTTCATTAAACATCTGCACAATCTCCTCTGTGGGCATGGGGTTGAGGTCTAAGGAAAGGATAAGGGATACGTTATGAGATGGTTCAAAGCTAAATTTTTGTTAAGAACTCTGTCGATTTTAGAAAGTTAATGTGAAGAACACTATAGCTGGGTAAAAAAGTTGTCCTTTCAACAATCCCAATACTGATTCTAAAAATTCCATGATCAATCATTTATTTTATTCTATATGCCAGTGTTTTTCACACCATGGCAAAAGAGGTCACAGTTTAAAATCTGAACTAAACCCTAAAAAGGAACTGTACTCAAAATAATGGAATAAAAATATAAATAAAACTACAAATATATACATATATATTATATGAATGTATGCTTCTATTGATTTGTCCTAAAAGGCTGCATTCAATAGCGCACATCATGAGCACTGTAATCGAAGTCACAAATTATTTTTTTTTTAAAAGTGCTTTTTAGTCAAACAAAGGTCAAACATAGCAATCCATTTCCCAAGTGAACAACTGTTTTGAGCCGGTCCATAAAATATTCATTATTCTTAAAAATATTTCATTTTTAATTTAATTAATGTTTATTAAAAATAATAATTAATAAACCCCATTAAAAGTCTCAATATCTCTACTCAATGTGATTTATAATTTTTAAATAACTTTATAATACAATAACTTGTATTTTTATACAATAAATGCACATAGAAACAAGAAAATAACATAACTGAAACGTTCCTAAATTAATCAATTTCATTAGAATTTTCAATTAGAATTGAAATGAAGAGCTTGTGATTTAGAATGAATACCATTTTTAGATTGAACCACTAAATCACTGTTCAGTAGAAATGGCTACAGAATCATATGATAGGTAGGAAGTCAGAGGAGAGAAGGAATGCTTATAATATGCTACTCACCCACTCCTTGCTCCGTCAGGATCTGTTCAATTGCTTTTATTTTCTTCTGTCCAACTGAGCTGGGCAGCTTCATCTAAACACACAGATTCATTAGTTAGCTAAATCTATAAGTACAAATAAACTTTCATTAAACTTAAGTTGCACTTGTTTACTCGTGTCTTAATCTATGAGGTGTTGGAACTCTAGCTGGAACATTAACACCTTTAATCTCAGATGGCTACATGGTAGGGAAAAGGGGAAGCAATGGATTAAAAATGGGGTCATCTTTCATTCATAATACCCCTGAAATGCACTTCAGAGAGGGCAGATCAAAACATGTTTATGCACCCAAGTCTGACTAACAGATGACCAGCCACATCTGAGTCATACACTACCACATTACCATGCTTAATGCGTTTTATATAGAGCAACCTTCCTTCATTACTCTTTAAGAGGAATGCTTTCCTGTGGGTAGATTTCTCTACCTATGACTGTGTGAATCAATCAACTCCTGGCTAATGAGAGAGAAGTTAAACGCAACAGGCTCCTGCAGTGAAGAAGGATGCATCATAATATTCTGCAGAGACCATATATTAAGAAATGAATCAGGGGTCAGTTTTGTCAAAACGTGTTAAGCTGATCTTACTCTCTGACTCCGTAGTGAAACACCAGCAGATTTGAAGTCTGGGAATTTGATGCCTGCAGTTTCAGGAACAACCTGCCATTGGACAGAGGAGTAGGTATTAGAAGAGCAAGTGGTAGAAAGTATAAAAGTTTACAGATTTTTAAGAAAGTGAAAAGAAACTAGGATGATTGCTATTGAAAATAGTTGCCTGCCTAACCCCCCTAAACATCAAACCACTATTACTTTTACAGAGAGGTTAAAAAATTAATTTAGACAGTTTGAGGGGAAAATAAAGAGATAATTACAGTTCTTTCTGTCTCTCGTCTCTGCGGCAGCTTCTTCTTGGTGGCTTTGCGTTCAGCTCTGCGCATCTCTGTCGTTGTGTCAGCGGCTGTAATAAGCTTCTGGAGGTCCTGGGACTTCTTTTCACGCTCCTTCTTGCGTGTCTCAATCTTCCTCAGCTCCTGGATCAGGTATTCCTCTTCAGCCACCTGCAGAAAAGAAAACGAAGAACATTGTCTAAATGGGATCAAGCTTTTACCTATCACTTATTACGAACTTACACCATTACCTCCAGTGTGTCCCATTAATTACCAAATCTCTGGCACCCGCCACAGTCTAATCCCACCACAGTTTCATAATCAATGGAAAATATTTTTACATTTCTGCATCACTGTTGCAATAATTATGCAGACTGATAAAGATCTCACCTGCTCTGGAGTGCGGCTGAAAAGTCTCTCGAGCTGCTCTTTCCTGCGTCTCTCATGACCAGCATCAAATATGTAGATCTTCGGCTCTGGCCCTGTTCCTGCCCGAACTTTTGACAGTTTTCCACAAATGTTGTAATAACGCTCCTTAAGATCCTCCACAGAGCGCTTCTACAGTAATAACAATTAAATCAGTGAGGATTTTTTTTATTTATGTTCAGTACAAAACTGAATCATGAAAGAGGAATTTACTCTGTACTGTTGGTGATCATAACGATCGTGCACAACAATAAAGCGCAGGTCAAAACGTTTGCTCAAGTCGAACAGGTGATCCGTTTCAGCTTTCGTCCAACCATCGTCATGAAGATACATCTGATACTCCTGCTCTGAGTACACAGGCACCTGCACAGTCTTGAAACAGGAATCATTTTTCAATAACAAGCAATTTTTCTCTTTTCTTCAATATCATCCTCTCTTTCCTACCTTGTTGAAGCGAGCAAATGGGTAGTCCTTTCCCTCCTCGGCTGCACGTCTCCAGTGATGGAAGATGGCTCCATCTTTTCTGGCTGGATTAGAAAATGGCATCCACTTCCAGGGTCTCACTTTCTTACAGCCCAGTTTCGCTTTCACTGTCCGGTAGCCTTGCGTAGTATCGCTCGGTAACAGGGGAGGGGCATCCCGACTGCAAGAAGAAAAACCATTTAAAACTTAATGATGTGCAGTCATTTTCAGTTTAACAATATCAGTATATATGTGCTGTGCTGGGATTTAAACATCTATAAACATCTATAACAATATCTCATAATAAACTCATACAAACGTATTTGTTGTACAACTTTTTCTAATAAATTTTGTAATTTTGACAAAACAACAAATGATACATTCAAACAATCTGTCATTAGTCATGGGAATCAGTTTTTAGAAGGCAATGCGAATACAATCTAATAATATGGACAATAAAACAGTGAGGTGAAAAGGCTGAACAGAGACTGCCAACTTACTTTTTATCTGAATATAGCAATGCATAAACTTCTCTGTGCATTCCTTCTGGTCTTTTGAAGGTTAGTGTCTCTGTCGCTTTCTTGGCTTTTTTCTACAACAACAAACAGAATGAGAATTGTCTCAATTATACAAAGATAAAACATGTGTCACAGAAAGTCTAATGGTGTTGGTTCTCATCTGTGACAGGTCACCTTGTCTGAGTTGATGAAGTCCTTCTTGCTGATGTGTCCTGAATCATTGTCTCCTCCTGTCAGCTCCAGAATATCCCTCACATCAGCACCGGTCGCCATGGTGAGGGACTAATTATAGTTAAGACAAAATGATAAGCAAAGAGGTGCATTTTCATATAAATATATAAAAATAAGGTTAGTCTTTCTTATACAAATGCTGAATGAATTACTTGCTACAGTAAATCTGAGAACCCCCTAACACAGACAATAAATCAGGTATAAATGTTCAAAATTGTCTTCTGGGTCTGTTAACGCAAGTAACGTTAGAAGATAAATTAATAATCAATAACTTAGCTAATAAACGAAGCGCTAATAAACACGAATCTTTGAATCAATGAGCTTACACGTTACAAGAGAGACGGGGTCGTATTGAGCTCATATAGTACTTCTAGAACTGCACTAATGAACTGTAAGTGTATTAAAGGAAACATTTAATCTTACCTGACAAAAATACAGGCAGTCTGTGTGTATAAAATATATACGCTGGTCTTTATTTACAGGACAGTGTTAGCTGAATGCTACATTCAACGGTAGATGCTGATCTCCTCTTCGATGGTTGTATTCCTCTGTGCATCTTGACACATTTGGGCAAACGATCGCCACCTATCGATCAAAAGGAAGAAGTGCATCTACCATACTGTCCTCGACGGTCTTTATGGTCCTCAAACAGTGTTCATAAAACGCATTGCTTAGGTTTATTTGTGTTTAAAAATAGCAAATATCTCTGTATAGAGCTAAACTACAAAACAACAAGTTTTACAAATCAATATACATGGCAGTTTGCAGACAAAAAAAAAACATACATGCATTGTGTGAAACTATAGTCACAACAGTAATCCCTAAATTTACCTTACCCCTCTTATAAACTCTACAATCCAAAACCAGTAAAATGCTTACACATTAAAAGTAAAAGTTGCATTAAATTCAGATTACTGATTAATAAAATACTGCATTTAACCATCATGTAAATAGTACAATAAAGATGTCCATAATAGAGCAGTGCCATACAAATTTAATAACACAGGGCAAAAAACAAACAAACACACACACAAAAAAAAATTTATATATATATATATATATATATATATATATATATATATATATATATATATATATATATATATATATATATATATATATAATGTATATAATATATATATATATAATGCTGTTATAACCTGTTCTACATCTTACATTAACAATGATATAGACAGATAGGTTTGCATTCCAAAAGCCATATTATCCATATATTACACTGCTGTAAAATAGTGTTTATGTAAATAATGTGTCACTGTTTGAATGATTACAAAACAATAATTGAAGCCATGTCAGGCAGATTGCCTGATTAAATCTGTTGAATTTTTTTTTTATATCTAAATAAATGTAATTAATTATCATTACAGCTAAAACTTACATCATAATAATTTCTCATCTTAAAAAAAAAAAAAAAAAAAAGCATTTCGCAGTTTCACACATAACTTTCAGCCTCCAAATATGTCCTGTCTCTTGAACTATGGAAAGGGCAGTTTAATTTTTGTGGGGATGTGGTCTTGATTGACCTCTCATCCATCAAATACATGCCTTTGTCCACATAATTACTTCAGTCAGTGGTCTGAAAGTCATACCAGAAAAAAAGCCAAAAGTCATGCAAGTCTGCCAAAGTCATATATGGGTACATATATTTTTGGATAAGAATAAGAAGCACTTCATCCGTTTCCGTTAGTGTCTTTAAGAAAATCATAAGAAAACATTTCTGGAATCTGCATCTGAAATATCATTTAGACATATTTACACAGTTTATGTAGCTATCTCAGATGGGGCATGGATGCATAAACTGCAGTTACAGATGCATAAAAAGGCCTAATGTTTTGTTTCGGACATAAAACGTTAAATAATGATATTTGAAATAATTTAAAACGTGAAAAAAAATTAGTCGAAATGTGAAATTAAAACCGCCAGTAGATGACAGCAAATGACTGTTAATGAGTGAGTCACTTAGATTAAACCGATTCATTCAAACGACTGATTTAATTCAATAAATAAATTAAAGGTGATTCATTCAATAAGTAAACACAGTCCATTGCTCAGAGACGCAAAAAAGTGGGATAGCCTACATGGCTTACTAACTTGCTTGAAAGTTGTTGTCAACTTGTCTCAACGGTAACGGACACGCAGGACGGAATAAGATCCACTGTCGAAGAGAAATTAGGCAATTAGGGACCGGTGATTAAATTACATAGACGTTTTACCTGACAGACGTCATTCCTGTATACATGATGCTGAGGACATTTATACTCGTTAAGTAAAAAAAAAATATATATATATTGTAAATGTAATTTTTTACCGTTGACAGTTACGTAAGACAAAAGTTTGAAACATTAACCGTAACAAGATAAAACCGAAATGCCTGTAGCTTCTTCTAACAACTGTAAAAATGCTTTTTATGCACGTTTAGTACGGGAGATGTGTGGGGTTAAGGCAATAGGCTACTTGTAGTTTGAGAACAGACCGCTTGATGTCGCCATCTACAACATCTTTATTGCTTGTCTGTAACTGTTCAATTGAGGCTTTTTTTTACCAATCCAATGGTGGTAAGTAGATCACAGAATTTCAATAATCATAAATCATAGGTAATGGGTTAAAGTCCATATCAGGACAGCGAACACTTAACCTAGCCTATATCTATACTGAGATTAAGCTTTGGAATGTCGAAAATGCAGTATTCCAATGTCATGACTCATGACCATATAAAGTTAAAAAGTAAAGTAGCCTATACCTTTAAATGTCCTCATGCAAATGTGACCTTTAAGTATCTGAAGATTATTTTTCTGTTTCTAATGTCAGTATGTACCCAGAGTGCATTTTGCTGTCAAGAGGGAAAAAGGCTTTGTCCTTCAAATTCCCATATGAAAAGCAGGTTTCAGTGAGAGCAACAAGAGCTGTGTGAAACTGTTTTGTCTTTCACGTTGTACTTTTACATGGATTCAACAGAAAAGGGGTTTTCAACACTCGGAAATTCCATGGATAGATTGTTAATGCCATCAGTCTAGGGTGAATGGATAGATCACAGCTTTAAACTATTGTCACTTTAATTATCTCCACTATAATTTAACGATTTAAGATTGTCCATCACCCAGACTTTTTTATTTCTTCTAAGAGGTGGGTACTTTTTTTCTTTTTGCCATTTCAGAATTTAAATTCATAATATTTTCTAATTATTTTTTATAACTTACAATTATTTATTAATTTATTTTTAAGTGAAGTTTGGTATTCATGTGTAGGCGACTTTTTTATTTGTGTTTAAGAATAAATAACTACTATTAATATTATTATCATATAAATATTGCCATCAAATTTAAAGAATTTTATTCTTAAAGATTTTCAGAATTTAAATTCATAACAAGTTTTAATTAATGTAGTATTTTGTTCCTCCACCCCCCCCCCCCCAAAAAAAAGGACTTGAAGGCCAGATTTCCAGGACATGACCCATGGGGGGAAACCCTGCTGCAGAGAAAAATTAAGAAGCTTAAAGAAATAATCAAGGTTCAAGTGCTTTACCCAAGGCATGAAAAAAGGTTGAAATAATGTGATAATTCATAAAATATTAAAATGCTCAATAACATTCCAATCAGACCATTGATCTGTGTTTGCTTGTTATGACATAAAAAAGCAAATTTTGCTGGAATTTGTGCGTTAAGCGTGTAACACCAGCACAAAGCCAAGTGCAAACTTGAGTTGGGAGGTGGAAACAAGCGGGGCTTACCAGGATAGCGCGCTTAGTGCAGTCACAAGACCCGACCGTCATGAACAAAAACATCCAGGCGTTCATTTCACAGCTCAGCTACGTTTAAGCAAGTATATTTGGATATATGGATACTTGAGGTTCCCCATCATTTCTTTGGGGGGACATGGCGCGATGGATATCTCCAAGAACATTTACGCGTCCAGCCCTCTACAAGCTACGAGTCTTTTAATAAACCGCAGAGAGGAGTTTTTGAGACACTTTTTATCTGAACTTCTGTGATGAATTTGAAACGAAAGGAGGGGCGAATGTCAAAGGAACTGACCACGAGTTGGGGGGGGGGGGGACCCCTAAGGGAAAGATGTCTACCACCCACCCGAAATCGATTGTATTACATTTAAGAAGCTCCGCACTTGACGTATAAAAACAAGACTCATGTTCTCAAGAAAGACACGAGACAAGCAGGAACTGTTGGAAGATATATTTTTCTCTGACAACTTTGCGTGCACATCATTAGAGGTAGAAGCACCTACCAATATTTAATCTAGTAAGTTTCTATTTATGCCATGCTTATGTGAGTACATAGCTACTTAATCATTACAGTAAAGTGAATTGATTATTTGTATGATTTCGAAAAGTTTAAACATGTAGACAGTGCAGGATAGTTGGATTTAGGTCATTTCATTCACATTTTTTTTTAATTTATGTAGTTTTACCTTATTTGTAGTAAGTATGGAGTTTAGACAGGTCGAGACTTTTAGGTCGCACTGGAATCTGGATGTAATATGTTCTGCATAAACACAGGACCACTGCGCCACTGCTCTGACATCTGCGTATTTACGCGCGGTCAACTTTTAGTCCGAGGATGTAATGAGTGTGTTTGCTTGTTTTGTTCGTGTATCAGGCTGGAAAGCCATGCGAGCTGAGAAGAGATGGCACTTGTTGTTGAGTATGATACTTCTGCTCATCACCTCCAGCCAGTGCATGGACAGCATGGAGGTAAAGGAGTCGGAAAGGAAAACTCTGCTTAATCTAATCCTGCAAGTGATCGGGGACAAGCCCGCGTCCAGGCGCGTCACCAGTGGCCTCTTCTCTGTATCTCAAAATGTGAAGTTTTCCTCTCGTGAAAAGACTGCAGAATTGTCCAAGTCAGACAACAGCAGACCAATAGGTAAGCTGATTTGAGATCAGGTGATGATACAATGGTAGTTATGGTAGTGGGATTTTTTTTTCCTGCATATCAACCGTACTTTTAATGTTTAAATCACTTATTGCATGAATATCTTTTCATATTTTTTCTTACATACACTTTGCAAAGACAGTAATGTGACCTGTATCCTTTGGATTATTTTGAAAAGTTAAGTAAAAAAAAAAAAAAGACATGAAATTGGATTAAGGGAGACTCTTTTGATCTGCAGATGGTAGTGAAATTAATACTTAGGCATATCACATAATGCTGAAATCATCTGTGGAGATCTAAGGACTATTCATAGACAAGTTTAAAAGCTTGAGAAATCGTGACGCTGGTTGTCATGTAATGGTATGTGCTGGTGATCTGCACTTTGTGAGTAACAACTTGTTTAACAGGTTTATTAATAAGTCAATAAACCTGACCACACACACACACACACACACACACACACACACACACACAACAGCACTGGGTAGAAATGATTCCCAAATGCACATTATATATACAGGGTAGGACGACTTGTCCATGTGACACTTGAAATATGACTTTTAGTACTTTTTAATTCTAATTATTTATAATTGCTGTTATAATGCTATATTCCTTAGCCCCCTAGCATATGTTGAACCTTAAAACATGTTGTGCAGTCATATTCTACATCTCATATTCTAAAAAGAATGCATTGTTTTAAACAAAAGTCCATTGTCCATTACTTTCTTGCTTTCTGAGACACCATTAATAGACAAGACATCTACATCTGTACTGGTTAACATGGTTATTGAGTCTTGAGTCAATCTGAGTCACGTTAATACAGCAAATAGAGCAGAATTATGTGAATATGAATATTTACGTATAAATACATTTCATTGAAATATCTTTCGCTGAACCCAATGAAAATTACTTGTGCATATACATAATGTAATTTTCCTAATGTTAACATTTGTGCTGAACTAGATATGTGTTCTTTAACAGCAACTACTGAATGTTCCTTTCTCTAGAATCTGACTAATATTTTGATGTGTTCAGAGGTAGTTTAGCATTTCTGTTACTACTGGGGATAGTTCATTATACTCAAATACTGACAAAAAGTTGTTGTGCTATTGCGTGGTTTCTTCACTGCTGCTGTGAAACCCCCATTACTGCCATTGACAGTTTTCTGGTTGGGCTGATTCAAAATTTGCTATTTAAATGTCTTAGCCATAACAAAATAAAAAAACACGGATTGATGTGTGTTGTTACATGGAAATCATGTGCCAAAAAAGAAAAAAATACACCCATAAACATCTGCTATTCCTGATCTGGATGACCTTGGACTGAGTTTAATGCCTTTAAAGTTTTGCAATGAAAGAGATAATCCAGTTTAAACATGCATGTTTTGAAAACTGAGTTGATCGTGGACCTTTATATAATCAAAACAATCAACACACTGTACTGTATCCTACTGAATGGAACAGCCCATTAGTATAGGCATTTAGTCATCTTATATAAGACTCAGGTGTGACGACATGCATATAGACCCGGAATTAAATTGATAGGTGTTGATTGTGCATCACCTCTTCGATTCTCTTATTAAAAATGGAAAAGATTTGCCCACAGCTGAAGGATCAGTGTAGGCATCAGAAATTTAGCATTTCTGAATGAATGAGCAAATCATTCATAAAGTATTCCTGGTCATCCTTCATTCTAAGGCAGGTTAAAATTAGCTGCTGCATGGATTTGTGGACCTGACATTGATAGGCATTACAACTTTACATGCAATAATCTCCTTACTCCAATAGGCTGGAACTGATATGGTCTACACGTGGGGACGGTGTCCCAGGGTCGGGCGGGCCACAGATTGTACATAATTAGCAAGGACCCCAAGCCTCTAGCAGATTTACTGCGTGCTGGATTATCACTCTGGGATTGCATTTTACATCTATGCTGTAAATGGCTGTCTGTCTTTCTTACGTCAATCATGTAGTCACCACAGTCAAACATATGGCACATATGACTGTAATCAGTTATATCATCATCGAGGGGAAGTTTCCCAAGAAGTTGTTGCATGTTTGTACACTGCAGGCATTTATGAGTTTAAGATCTGACAGACTGTTAACAGTATTTACAAGAAGTTGTTAGTGGTACGTCTCTATATAGATAGCTAAGTAAGCTGACTTGTACAGTGATTCAGGCCATGTGTTAGACAGTGCATTCAGTGACTATGCTGGACGCAAGCTGATGACTAAATAGTTATATAAAGTTGTCTCTTTGTTTCTTTTTTTTAATACTCACCATTAACTCAAAAGAGAAATCTCAGTGTTTTATGCCGCCAATAATTTTCTGTTGAAGTTGTGATGAATATCAAACATATTTTATAGTTGCCACTTGGCAGAGACTTTGTGTTTTTTTTTTTACTTCTTAAACACTTACCCAAGGGGATACTTGAATAGTTTAAGTTTTGTTTTGTTATATGTATAAAACAGATTTTAAAATTGCAATAGGCTGTCAAAAAAAAATAATTAATTAAATAAATAAATAAATATATATATATATATATATACATATATGTATATATATATATATACACACACACACACACATATATATATATATATATATATATATATATATATATATATATATATATATATATATATATATATATATATATATATATATATATATATATATATATATATATATATATACGCTTATACAGGAGCAGGTCATATAATTAGAATATCATCAAAAATTGATTTATTTCACTAATTCCATTCAAAAAGTGAAACTTGTATATTATATTCATTCATTACACACAGACTGATATATTTAAAATGTTTATTTCTTTTAATTTTGATGATTACAACTGACAACTAAGGAAAATCCCAAGTTCAGTATCTCAGAAAATTAGAATATTAAGACCAATACAAAGAAAGGATTTTTAGAAATCTTGGCCAAATAAAAATTATGAAAATGAAAAGTATGAGCATGTAGAGCATTCAATATTTAGTTGGGGCTCCTTTTGTCTGAATTACTGCAGCAATGCGGTGTGGCATGGAGTCGTTGAGTCTGTGGCACTGCTCAGGTGTTATGAGAGCCCAGGTTGCTCTGATAGTGGCCTTCCGCTCTTCTGCATTCTTGGGTCTGGCATTTCCCATCTTCCTCTTCCCAATACCCCATAGATTTTCTAGGTCAAGCGAGTTTGCTGGCCAATTAAGAACAGGGATACCATGGTCCTTTAACCAGGTACTGGATGCTTTGGCACTGTGTGCAGGTGCCAAGTCCTGTTGGAAAAGGAAATCTGCATCTCCTTAATAAAGTTGGTCAGCAGCAGGAAGCATGAATTGCTCAAAAACTTCCTGGTATACTGCTGTGTTGACCTTGGACCTCAGAAAACACAATGGACCAACACCAGCAGATTACATGGCACCGCAAACCATCACTGACTGTGGAAACTTTACACTGCACCTCAAGCAACGTGGATTGTGTGTCATCTCTTCTTCCAGACTCTGGGACCCTGATATCCAAAGGAAATGCTAAATTAAAATAACTTTGGACCACTTAGCAGCAGTCCAGTCCTTTTTGAAGTGAGATGCTTCTGAAGCTGTCTGTTGTTCAAGAGTGGCTTGACACAAGGAATGCCTGGTTAGTCGTGGCCTAGTGGTTGGAGAGTATAGACTCCTAACCCTAAGGTTGTGGGTTCAAGTCTTGGGCCAGCAATACCATGACTGAGGTGCCCTTGAGCAAAGCACTGAACCCCCAACTGTTTCCTGGCCGCCGCAGCATAAATGGCTGCCCACTGCTCCGTGTGTGTGTGTGTGTTCACTGCTGTGTGTGTGAACTTCGGATGGGTTAAATGCAGAGTACGAATTATGAGTATGGGTCACCATACTTGGCTGAATGTCATGTCACTTTTTCAGCTGAAACCCATGCATATGTCTGTGCATAGAGGTTCTTGAAGCACTGACTCCAGCTGCAGTCCACTCTTTGTGACTCTCCCCCACATTTTTGAATGGGTTTTGTTTCACAATCCTCTCCAGGGTGCGGTTATCCCTATTGCTTGCACACTATTTTCTATCACATCTTTTCCTTCCCTTCACCTCTCTATTAATGTGCTTGGACACAGAGCTCTGTGAACAGCCAGCCTCTTTTGCAATGACCTTTTGTGTTTTGCCCTCCTTGTGCAAGGTGTCAAAGGTCGTCTTTTGGACAACTGTCAAGTCAGCAGTCTTCCCCATGATTGTGTAGCCTACAGAACTAGCTTTGCAGGTGTTTTGAGTTAATTAGCTGATTAGAGTGTGGCACCCGGTGTCTTCAATATTGAACCTTTTCACAATATTCTAATTTTCTGAGATACTGATTTTGGGATTTTCCTTAGTTGTCAGTTGTAAACATCAAAATTATATATATATATATATATATATATATATATATATATATATATATATATATATATTTGAAATAAATCAACTTTTTGATGATATTCTAATTATATGACCAGAACTTGTATGTATGTACATATATATACACAGTACATTATATTAATGTAACACAGTTCCGTATTTTTTATGAAAAGAAAAACATTTTAATTTGGATGTCACAAATTAGTGGAATATCTGATAATATATGCAGACAGAGACATATTTCTCTATAATAATACAGTTCTCTTTCCTGTTTTCATCCATGAAACGTCTCCGATCCTACCAACCTAAATGCAATAACAGCTTCTATGTTTCAAACTGCTTCAGTTTGAGAGGAAGCTATGGTTAGTCTGCTTTGTTTTCCCACAGTATACATTTTATTTTGGTTTAATTAAAAATTGTGAAATAATATCTAAGATTAAATGAATTAAAAAGAACACATTTCTGGTTTGGTTTCGATGAAAGGGTATATTTAATTGTTTTATTGATTAGGCTGGTGTGGTACATAAGGCAAAAACATTAACACAGTTTTTTTTGTTTTTTTGTTTGTCTGTTTCAGAGATTGTCCCAAGAGACATAAACATGAAAGACAAATTTATAGAACATTTGACAGGTAAACAAAAAACAATTTCAATATGTTTCACCTTTATTAAATATTTCAAGCAGCTCTCCAGTTGAGGTCTAGTATATGTATACAGTGCATGGACTTTCTTTTTCTTATGACTTGCTACATTTGCCATGTTTACTTCGTTGAATATTGCATCCCACAGTACATGGCATTCAATATGACCCTCCATTTACGGTGTCAGGAATGAAACAGAAGTAATATCTCTTTATTGACTTGATTTTGACTGCCAAAAATAAAATCCATTTTTAGACAAAACTGGATTACAAAAAATCCAAGATTATGACCAGACACCATTCATTGACCCGCATGCAACATGTAATTTAATGAGGTAATGTGACAATTGTAGCCTGCTCATGTGACAAAAAGTAGCAATCTGTTTAAAATGATGTTTCACTTGCTATTTTTAAAAAGTAGTATGCAATATATTATTTGCAGTATTCAGTATCAACTCTGCATACATCCGCTGTTTTCATTCTAATTATAGTAGTTTTCATCCTGTAAAACATAAAGCCAGTCAAATAAGTTAAGCCTGTAGTAGTTGACGCCTCTGGGTTGTGAAATACACTTTGTTCTCCAGCCAAATGTTGGAAAAGTGTATTTAAGATGATTATTCATTGCAGAATCCTTCGATAATTAGTGTGAAGATTAGTTATCCTGAAGCTCAAACAATGCAACTTTTTAAGAGCTTTGCCAGAATCCGAATCATTAAGTCTCTGCCCTGATGGTATGTCAAGCGTTAGCATGCGCTAATTTTTCTTCTGGGTTTCTGCACAAGTAAAAAAGTGAATCAGCTAACTTTACCATCTTCTTTGTACCCAGTTGTAAGATTAGGCATAATGCTTTAGCAGACATTTTGAAATTAAAAGCTAAACTATTTAATTCACCAGAGTAATGAATCTACAGTATAACCTATAACCGTATCACAATTGAAACTTTTTTTTTCAAGCAGGACCAGTCAAGTTTCCATCTGAATGTAGGACACATTTCCATAGAATTTACCACAATACAAAGGATTGTTCCAGACCAACATGTACGTATTCATATATCTTTAACTAAGAAATATTTCACCAAAAAATGAAAATGTTCATCATTTACTCATTTACCCTCATGTCATGTCAAATTATTCTGTGGAACACAAAAGAAGATATTTTGAAAAATGTGTCCATGTTTCTTTGTTCATACAATGAAAGTAAATGGGGTCCATGTTTGTACCCCAATGTTCTTTAAATATTTGTAGTTTTTATATCTTATGAGAATAAATGATGACAGAATCTTCATTTAGAGGTGACAGGGTCGGGCGTAAAATGTTTACCTGCGGATTCAAATTAGATTAATGTTATTATGATCTTATGTGTGTGCTTGTTTATTTTGTAGAGACTTTAGACAGGATGCCTATGTTTCTATTTTTCTGAATTAAAAAAAAACAACACAGTTTTGACAGGGCGTTACACCACAAAAATGCTTCTCCACCCTTAGTCCTCATGGACTTCATAGTGTTCAGGAGAACACTTATCTAATGGCCTAGCTAGAATGTTACTCTGTATAGAGAGCATAAACGTTGAAACGAATCAAGTCTCCTTTTCTTCAACTGAACTGCATTTGATATTTCACAAAATAAAAGACAATAGTTTCCCAAAGTGATGATCAGATTTATATTTTGGGTCACAACTGATGCCTATTTCCTCTAGACATTGGCCGTTTAAGTGTTTTGTTTAATTTTTCTTGAGTAAAAACACTTGTGTGTTAGTGGTCAGCGATGTTTTGTGTGCTTGCTCCACGACCCTCTTCTGTGGTTCTCCGTAGAGAAAGAAGAGTTGTGAAATTCAGATAGTGTGGATGTTTATTTTCTAAAGCAAAGCAGGTCTATGACTTATTGCAAGTAGAGTTATAGAAAGTGCATGAGATATTATTTTTATATACTGAGCTTTGTAAATAAGTTCATGCTAAACTGACAGTTGTATTTGAGTACACTGGGAATGGCAAAAGCATAATATTTCATACCTAAATCAGAATTTCAGTCTTCCAGAGCATTTTTATAACTTAAATGCTCCCTAAACTGCAGTAAACATGATAAGGTTTCATGTATGGTAAAAGCAAATCCAAAGCTGTTTCACGCTATACTTTCAAGGTACTCTGTAGTGTTTAAGTTCTGCTTTGACATTGTGACTTTTAAATGGGAGGGAGAGAAACGTGGTAGTACCTTGAGAGAAAATGACAGCAACAGTGCTTGGAACAGGACAGCAATGGGATGTTCAGACTTTACAAACACCATTAAGGGTGGAAGCATGTGGTGCTTGAACCCACACAGTCATTTTAGGCCATCAAGTACATTACTGGGGCCGAGATTAAGCTATTTACAGGGATCCATCTAACCCTTAGCCATGTTCATACTCTATACATCATCCCGTGATGGCATGAGAGCTGCACTTAAAACTGAATTTCATCAGTGCATTTAAAGTGGTGATGTTTGCTTCATGTCACAACTCAAGCGAGAGTGTCAGTGTCTGTTCTAAAAAGTGAAAATTCCTTTGTTTTCTTTTTCTTGTCCCCGACAGATTATAAAAGATGTGCACGATTGCTAACCAGACTAGCTATGAGTCCCCTTTGCACACAGTCATAGAAACCGCATGTAAGTACAAAGCTGTTTTTAACTATTTCGCAATTTTTACGAAATTGTATTCTTTTTATGTGGAATACCTTTTGTTCTAAACATTAAAACCTTTAATTTCCATGAAAGTAAATATATAAATAAAGTAATAGAAAATATCATAAAAATATTATATAGTATACTGTACAGTATAATAATATTTGTGCATATATATGAACACATTTAAATATGAGTAGTTATATTGTTATTATGTGTATATTTTTATGTGTATGTGTGTATTTATTATAATGATCTGAAACAAGACAACTGCCAGATTTGTAACACGATAGCCAAGCCTGCTCTTGGTTACTTTTGGGAAAGTTTTGCATGTTTCTTTAACTGAAATCTTAGAAGAAATATTGAGTAAGATATAATGTCAGTTTAATCATGGCCATCTGGTACATTCTGAGGCATGCAGTTAATGCACGGTGGAAAAGAATTTCCACATAGTAACATTTAAATTCCATTTCTAAATTTGCATTGGAACACACATGCAACTAGGAACCAATCACTTTTGAAGTAATTATACACAAAGTGATGTAACAGACTCTTCCAAGAGTCCATGTTCTGGCAATTAAAATTGGAATAATGCCTGTATAATTGATGTAAAATAATGTCTGTATAATTGATAAAAATAAGTGCACAAGCTTGTATCTACAGTAGCAGTCTTTTATTGTCTTGCGTTATTTTTCCATTTTGCCAAGTTGCTATTGCTTAATGCCATATTTTCTGATAATTGAATAATTGTAAATTAGATTGTGTAATAAAATGACTAAATAGTTATCTTTTAAACTAATCAGAGCTCAGTCAGAGTTAAAGAATCAAACATTATTCATTTAATTCCGAGAAACATGTTCAAAATAGTTCACCACCAAACTGTGACGCTGGAATGAGACATTGAAAGAACCTGTTAGTGAAAGGTGAAAGAATCCATTACCAATCTGAATGTCAAATGATGGGGCTGGTGAATTATGGTGGCTTTATTAGGTCATGATTACTCTTGCTCAGACTGGTTTTCCTTTGAATCAATTAGAAATGGTTAAATTGTCTTTTATGATGCGAATAAGTGATTTCCATTAAAGTGGAGAGAAAATCATTCAAGTCTGAAGTTCATTGTTTCTGTGTATGACAGGCAGAGTTGCTTGAACTTAATTTCGTATGCTGTCGTCCTCTTCCCTTTTTTCTAACTTTAACCAATTCCTTAAAGTGTTGATTTAAAATATAAAGGAAGATTTAATATGATTAAATATTAACACATTTCTGTTAAATTCTCTATGTGTCACAGGTCCTGAGGATATAAAAGAAAAACACCAGAGATGCTGGAGTAAATTATTATTTCCAAGGAAGTGCCTTCAGATCACTGCAATTAACTGATATTGTTCCATTTATGTCATTTCCATATCCAAAATATGCTTCTTCTTTAATAATAATAAAAAGGTTGCTTTTTATCATAATTTATGTTTGTTTTAAAATGTTCTTTTTATATGAGTTTTAAAGAAAGTATTATCTGCAGCCAATTATTTATTTAAATGCTATGTAAATATTCTGTCCTGATTACATTTGAATATATCTCATTAAGCCACAATAACTCCTAAATATATATCATTTCCAAATATTTTATTTCAAATCAAAATTCTTTATTTAATTCCTTACACTTAAAAAAGAAAAAAGAAAGAAAAAAGATTGTGTATATGAAAGTTTCTTACCATGCTGTCGTTTCCATGATATCTACCATTGGCACTTAGAATTATTTCAAATTGCAAAACCACATTGTTTGACAACAATGGTAATATTGCACTGATGCTTTGAAAGAATAAAAACATTCAAGCACAATATTTGATTTCCTGTTTTTTGTTTTTCCTTTTTGTGAACTAAAAAACTGTTTGATAATAGCTGTGGCTGATAATAAATAATGTGAGCATGAAAACATCATATTTGGGCCCCCTTTAGCTGATTTTGTTGGATGATTGATTGGAATATGGGTCGTCAGCTATTATGAAATATGCTCCATTCCAGTAATTGAGCAAATCTCATAACAGCTGACAAGCCATTTCTTCTGTATCAGGGGAAACATAAGATCATAAATCTCTCACAGTATTACATTCATATATCCCAACGGTTGGCACCAAGTCTCTGTCACCCTTAAATGTCTTGTTTGACTTAATTGCTTACATGCTTGTTAATTGCTTACATGCTTATTTATATGTGCTGTCATGCGTTTTGATTTGCACCTTTATTTTTATTTTAACGTTTGTTATTATTATTATTTAGAGTAAAGGTGGATCCTTTCAATTGAGCCAATAAACACAGACTATTCATTCTCTGAGATCCTGTTCTCGTAATAGGAATGACAAACATTTTATCTTCCCCTTCTGTTGGTTTTGCTAAAACAATGCAAATTAGATAGATTTGAGATCAACTAAAACTGTGGCTTTATCTCCATTGTAATAAATATTTACCTGATTTGATATGGATGATCACTAACATGAAATATGAGCTTGTTTAACTGAGCTGTGTTTGTTGTTTGGAGTGTGACATAAACATATTAAAGCAGCCACTTGAAAGCTTTGCCAGAACTCACAGTGCTACAAGTTCTCACGCCAGAATGTCTCTGAAAACTTATCACAATAATTAGTATGGTAATCCATGATAGGATCTTGCTTATTATTTGTCATTCATATAGCCCCAAGCTTGTTTGAAATGGTCAAATCATGCCTTATTTCTGTCCCTCGAGGTCCATTCATAATGTTAATTTATAATGTATTTTAAATTTTTGTGAGTTTTTAATAAATAAAAAAATCCACAGACGCTAGAATGATGTAAACAGATACATTTGTATATTACTTTTTTTTAGTTGCTGTGCCTTTAAGACTCCTACTGTATGTAAACACTGCTTTGCATGTGCAATCTAAAAGCAGATAGACATGTAGTGTGATTGTTCAAATTCATATGACACCAGAAAGTTTCTTTTTTCTTTTCTTTTTTTCTTTTTTTTTTTTTTTTTTGCAGATTAGTATCATTAAATTGTCTTTTTCATTTCAGAAGAAAGTTTTCAAACTGCGATCAAAACATCTCAAAAGATTAGTTTGATTCTTCATGATATGACCCCTTTTAAGTGTTCTTAATAAACCAAAACCCATTTTGAATGTATTTTACGTCGCTGTGGCCACCATCTTTCTGTTAAAATGGGATTCTCGCTCCACAGTGAAAATCTAGGAAAGTAATACCAGGAAATCATTTTCTTTCACAGTTCATTATTGTTATCACGTGTGACATGGTTTGACTGTTTTTTAGAGCCTTCTATGAAATAGTTCTTGGCTTTACTGGTTTATAAGGAATATAAATCCTCAGACATAGTTACTTTAAATGTCTGGCAACAAACAATTAAGCCACTATAAAAATAATAAATAAATAAGCTGCTAATTGATGGTTTGCTTCGTAATTAAGACTCTGTAAGCATCAATACATCACTTCAGACTGAAATTATTGTGGAGTCAAAATGGTACGTATATTGGGCTTTCACAAACAGTCTAATTTGATTCTGACGCTATAAATAATGTGTATCCACCAGGGTCGTTATATTAGAGCCTTCTCATCGGGTGGGCATAAACAGTCTATCGTGATCGAAACGGGATATCAGTTATCACAAAGACAAACAGCAGAGATTAAAGGACGAGACAGAAGATGCACAAGGGAGGATATGTGGGAGGGTTTTAACTCAATTACACCTAAACACACAATCCTCCAGTTACCGGCCGGCAAGCTGTCCAGAGATAACTCTAACAAAGGCAGGTCTTTTCCTTATTCTTCATCACTGAACCGAAGAGCCCCGGCTCCATTTGTGAAGTGATGAATTAGTGAGACTTTGTCCAATGGTTTCCCCGGTCATGATTCTTGACCGCTTCCTCAGTGACTCACCAGAGAATGATGTGGACGTGTCTATTAAAAGCCAGACCCAGCCCTGTTGACTTCACAGATTTGTTTTGGTGTAAAAGTAGCCTAAATCTATACTTCTAAATCACGCATTCTTTCAATGTGTGACATATGAACGACATATGACCTAAAATTTAAAAAGTACCTTTATCTTTTCCAGCAAATGGTCAGTGAAAAATTATGCTTAACCTTCAGAAAATGTTGAGTATTAAGTTCAGGAGGTCAAACTAAATATGTTTATTTTTAGTGTTTATTTTCTGTCACTAGCCTACTTTCTATTTTACATTGGTATTCAAATTCAACATCTATATAGAAAAACAGACCCAATTTTTTTTACAAAGTTAGCTGGGGCAAGCTAGTTTGAGAGGAAATGTTGGTTTATAGGTGATCTGTATACTCAATGGCCACTTTATTAGGTACACCGGTTCAGTTGCTTGGTAACACAAGTTGCTAATCAGCCAACCACTAGGAAGCAACTCAACGCATCTAGGCATCTAGATGTGGTGAAGACGACTTGCTTAAGTTCAATCCGAGATTCAGAATGGGGAAGAAAGGGAATTTAAGTGGTTGTTGGTGCCAGATGGGTTGGTCTGAGGATTTCAAAAATTGCTGATCTACTGGGATTTTCACGCACAGCATAGGGTTTACAGAGACTGGTCCAAAAAGAGAAAATATCCAGTATTGTTGCAGACCATGTCCATCCCTTTATGACTACAGTGTACCCATCTTCTAATGGCTAATTTCCAGCAAGATAATGCACCATGTCACAAAGCTCAAATCATCTCAGACTGGTTTCTTGAACGTAACAATGAGTTCACTTTACTCAAATGGCCTCCACATTCACCAGATCTCAATCAAGCAGAGCAGCTTTGGGATGTGGTGGAACAGAAGATTCGCATCATGGATGTGCAGCTGACAAATCTGCAGGAACTGCGTGATGCTATCATTTCAATATGGACCAAAATCTCTGAGGAATGTTTCCAACACCTTGTTGAATCTAAGCCACGAAGAATTAAGGCAGTTCTGAAGGCAAAAGGGTGTCCAACCCTGAACTAGCAATATGTACTTAATAAAGTGCTCTATTCATTAAAGGCTCCTGAAAAAAGTGCATCACAGTTTCTTAAAAATTATAAATGAATTAATTCATTCATTTCTGAAAGATCCTGTGACAGTTGAGTAATGACTGCTGCAAATTCAGCTTTGCCATCACAAAAATAAGTTACAGTTTATATAACATTTATTTTAAATTGTAATGCAATTTCACAATAGCTACTGTTTTTACTGTATGTATTTGATCAAATAAATCCAGCCTTAGTTAGCACAGAAGGATTAAAAAAATCTTACCAACGTATCAGTCTTTTCAATGTTTATTTGTCTCTCTCTTTTCAGCAGACACCGTAAAACTACAAGAAATAAAAACACATAATATTCAAAATGTGCATTCCTTAGAATCCTTTTTTTGTTTGTCTCTCAAGCAAATATCTGCTGATATGCAAGTGAACATGTGCGACAAATCCAATGACATCACTATTAACAAATCACATTTTGTAAAGTGATATAAAACAAAATGCAACAAATTTAAAGATAAACTACTATGTGTGCCCTCTTAGACCCTGCAGGTAAAGGTATTCTACTCAGACAGTGTATTGTTGTTTCTCTGCATCCATGTTAGTCGACCCAAGCCATATATGTGACCTTTTACACTTCAGTTGTAAATCTTTCTTTAAAAACCCCTAACTTTAAACATTTTCAAGGGACCGCATTCTCTAGAATATCACATTTATACATTTTATTAAAATATTTTTAAACAATGAATGAACCCAAACTGGCATGAATTTATAACAGGAATATATACAGATCTCTGTGCCAGTTACACATACAAAACGAAAAAAAAAAAAAAAAAAAAAAAAAACTCACCTTAACTCTTGTGGTCTAATAACTACTGCTCTCTTAATAATGATGACAGAAACCAGTCTGACATAAAAATTAATCTCTTTAGGAAAAGGATAGGATGCTTGTACTGAAATGAAACTTGACGTACTCCATAATTTTTCCTTTGAAGCAACATTCTGCAAAGTAAACATTTTAATCCCATTAGAGGATCCAGAGGGGCCCTGTGCTGTTATTTATAGCAGATTCCATATTTTTAAACCCCACACATCTCCTTCTGAAAAACCCTTGATCGTTTGTGTGGTCTTACGATTTATGGTTCATACATCACAGAGGGGGCAGGGCCAAGCTTTGTGTTTGCCAGTTTATGAATAACACCAATTTGTGAAAAAATACAAAACATGAATATGAATTAGCTAACATTCAAATCAATATCACCCAGACATGACATGTGAAGTGGAAGATCTTACAAACATGTTGTCTATTAATTAATTCAGCACTTAGTTGCTATTCAGTGGTATTAGCATGTAAACTGTTTTTGATGCCTCAGGTTTTATTGATTCCAAAGTGTATGCACATGACAACAGAAAAAAAGCTTTTCTCCTCAGGACATGTGTTATTTGTCAGGTTTCCAAATCTGTCTTATCCTGCCTGACACATCACACGGGAATCTTTCATCACTCCACTCCTTTCTGCCTGTTGGCTTGTGATACTCAAGCATGAATGAAAAGAGACAGGTGACGTCAGTATTCTACATCCATGAAGACATAATGGCAACAAAGCAAGTTTTGGAGCAAACTCTTAACACTAAAGATATATTATTTTGCAACACGGAAGTAAGCTATTTTTCATTAAGTCCTTCACAGGAAGCAACGTCAGAGCAGCACAGCAGCTAACTAGATTCCTTGCAGCTTTCAAATGATGTCAATCAAGTAATATATCCCCATGATGGGTTAATGACCAATACTTTCCGCATTTATGACATCGCCATGTGTGGGTGGAAATAGTTCCATTATCAGGGCCCTAAAAATAAAACACCAGATGGCCCTTATAAAATGGGAGCCTCGGATAGGAGACGTATGATAACATCAGGGCCGTTGTCTGAGATGTCAGTCTGTACAGATAATTAACACTGCTATGTTGCAGTTGAGCACAAAAAAAATCAAAAAGTGAAGAGAAAAGAAAGTGAACATTAAAGGGATACTCCACCCCAAGATGAAATTTTTTCATTAATCACGTACCACACAATTTAAGATATTTTTGATGAACACTGGGAGGCTTGTGTCTGTCCCATTGACTGCCAAGTAAATTGCACTGTTAAGGTCCAGAAAAGTATGCATCGTCAGAATAGTCCATCTGCCATCAGTCCCAGACAGCAAGCAGTTTCGGCCCAGATCCAGCACACATGTGGCCCGCATGGATTTCACATGGGGCAGATGTGCACCAGATCTGGGCCAACACTATGTTGGAGTCTGGGGTGGTTCAACCGTAATGTTATGAAGTGACGAGAATAGTTTTTGTACTCAAAGAAAACAAAAATAAGGACTTGATTCAACAATTCCTCTCTGCATCACCGTAGTACTATTTTGGAGAAAATATGCTGAACGCAAGCAGCATACGCTATTCAGTGTCAGCCACTAAGATACGTTTTCTACATGTATTTACGCTTTTATTTGAATGAAGACAGCACATCCCTGCAGCACAGCTGACACAGAAGAGCGTACTATTCTGACGATGTCTTACATACTTTTCTGGACCTTGACGGTGTAATTTACTTGGCAGTCTATGGGACAGTCACAAGCCTACTGGTTTTCATTCAAAATATCTTAAATTGTGTTACGAAGATGAACAAAGCTTTTAAGGGTTTGGAACAACATGGGGGTTAGTGATTAATGAAAAAATTGTAATTTTGGGGTCGAGTATCCTGGGGTGGAGTAACTGTCATTGTCAAACAAATCAATTCTGATTACAATTATTTTCAATGCGCTTTTACTTTCATTTGCTGACTGAAATTGTATTCATGACACAACAGAGGCACCCTGAGGATAGTTTGAGTACTGTGATACACACACACACACACACACACAGAACACAATCAATGATATACATTTGTCAGTAGTAAGGACACTACACTGGACCTTCAGACATGACCATTTATGAGTTTTATTTGTAAGACGAAAAAATATTAGCAATTTTAGCTGCAGTATATGCAGTATGCAGTATGGAATCAAATTGTAAGTTCCAGAGCGATATGTTGGTGTGGAGTGATGCAATTTAGCCGTGAGGATGGAAAAGACATTTCAAAGTGAATGAGTTAGTGTCATGATCAGAGTCAGATGTTTTAACAGTACTTTTGCAGGGAATAATTCTTTTAAAACCTCATTCTCTATGTCATCTGTAACATTTGAAAAAGGATTGGAGGCATTTAAAAACAATATAATTTTAAATAAAAGATTGTTTTAAAGCATGTTTTAGTAAAATTGATTTCAAAATGATAGGATTAAAAAAATAAATATTAGAAATGGACAGATGCACAAAATTGAATGAGGAAAGAACAGCACTTCATTTATTTTAAAGCAATACAACAGCTGCTAGCATATTCTGCAGCTGAACTGGCTAGGATACAAAATGTAATCTGTTGAAGATTTTAGGTACACTACCCAAAACCATTTCCAACACATGGAGTCCATCCAGTTTTGGGCCGGGTGCCGAATTCTGTCTGGCGAGGAAACAATAAGAGTTAATAATCACAAACTTGACATATTGCAGCTGAGAAAAAAAATATCAACAGGCTCTTTTTACCATCCCAAATTTCATAGTCTAAGAGCCATACTGTTTTATGTTTAAGGGATTTTACTCATATTTAATTCATGCTTTCATTCAAGGTTGTGGATAGGAATTCTGGGCCCCCTTGTAAACAGTTTGGGACCCTTACCTATTTAAATGCAAAATTCTGAAACTGCTGTAATTTCCCCTGGTCCTGTGAGCCCCTAGAATGATTCCCACCTTTCACCTGTCGAGTTTGAACTGACATAAACTGCTTTATTCCCGAATAAATAAAAAGCTTTTGACATATTTGAAAATACATTTTTCAAGTGAAGGTCTATACATAAACTACATAGAGTAGGTTTCCCAGACACAGGTAAAGTACTGGATGTATTCAAACAAACTTACAAGCGATGTTTGATGTCTGACGTCCTCTCATGTCCTCTACAGTCTATGAATCCTGTATGGAAATTAGAAAACATGCTGGTCTCCCATTCAACAGGGGCTGATGGGATAGACTTTGTATTTGTTGTATACTGACACCATTTGTCCAGTTTGCTGCTTCTCTACAATCCTCCAATGTTGCTATAACAGATGAAGGTGCTTTTCGAGCTGGACATCTCCTGTTACTTTCCTAAAGAAAATTATATCCTTGAAAATGCAATGCAATGCAATGCTGCGAAAAAGGAATAGAATAAAATCTTAGTATATAAATTAAATGCATAGCTAAAGTTATTAATCACTTAATGCTGTATTTAAATGTTTATTGTATTTATTTTAAGTTCATTAACAACATTCATCACTTGTGAGGAGCTGGCAATGGGATCTGCCATAATGCCTTGTCTTATCTTGCTGCTTCTGTTCTTCTGGCTGTCAGTGTCAAGGACCTTTTTCTCAGAGGGAAATCCCTCTTTCGACACTGTAAAGAGACTATCCTTGCTAGACAAGGAACAGTACACACTTCTCTCACTCTCAGGGTGAACAGCAAAGCTCTTGCGCATGATTTCAGAAGATGTTTGGGAGGGCACAATAACTTGTTGTGACACACTTCTTTCAGATAACCTATGTAAAAGCTTAATGTTTATTTCTGTCAATAGATCTCAAAAGTCTTAAACAGAAAAATACACTGGATTTTTGTAAATAAATAAATACCTTGGACTGTCACCCAACAGATTATCCATACCGTCTTCCTCTCTCTTAACTTTCCCAGTCATGTTTATAGAAGAACTGGATATGGTTTGTTCCAATGGATGTGTTTGATTGTCACCATGTTGGCATCCTTTGGTTTTGCCACTTCTCATTCTGTCCGTAACGACCATCCCCAACATTGACTTCAAAGGATGTTCAGCCTAAGTGCAAATGCATTTTGATGACCTCTCTACTTTTTAAACATTCTTTATATTTTAAATACAGACGTTGATCGCTTTGATACGTTATTCCTTTTGTAAAGGTCCTCAAGTTGAAGTATTCTGCGCAGATCTGATCTGTTATTAATGCTTGAATTAGTTCGGGGAAGCTCTTCATCCATGCAAGCTATGGTTTGTTTCTTCAGCCCCTGCAAGTTACATTTCATCATCCAACCAGAGCAATTTCTAAGAGAACAGGGAAATTTACAGAACAAATCTACCTTTAAAACACACTATATGCATACCCTACTAGGTAAATATGTTAAAAGATCAATTTAAAAAGCTGCTTTGAGTGGTAACGTTAGTAAATTATAGGATATTTAGCATGGGTTTCCAACCATGTTTACAAGTTTTCCAAATAAAATAAACAGAAGGTCATTTGTTCCTCTACAAGCTGTTACTGCATATTCAGCACGGTATTTAAAAGTATTGTGAGTTAACCGCGGGATAAATGAGGTAAGAACAGCTGCTGTGAGGCTTGCTAACTAGTGGTCTAGTGTTTTGCCTTGTTGCTATAGTTACAAGCCGACGGCTGTTGATAGCGTGCGCTGTGCGTGGATTAATGACACAGCTGCGCCTCCCCGCGAATGCAACATGTATTACATTTACATTTACATTTATTCATTTAGCAGACGCTTTTATCTGTCACAGTTTAAAAATAAATAAATTGTTTTGACGCCTTTGTGTTGGCACAAACAAGTACAAAATACACTTTTGCAGCATTCTGGTTGGAGAGTATTCTGTTTAGGTGGCAGGTATGGAGAGGACTGCCTTTTATATTAATAGTTTAAAATTATAAACCATTAAGACGCCTCTGTCTAAGTGATCTACTTAATCAGAAGATGTAGTATTCTGAAAAGGAAAGTTGTGTCAGATATGGTCAAATTTATGAAAATACACTGAAAGTGTCTAGCAGAAAAGTCTCCAATGAGTAAACAAGTCTTGTTTGTTCACTAAAAGTCAAATATGTCAATTTGAGCTGGTTGATAAGAGTGGTCTGTTATATGAAAGAAACAATTATTTGCCAAGCACATTTCATAAGGTTTTATTTTATGTTTTGTCTACTGCTCTGTCATTTGGTGTCTTCAAGCTTTTAAAAAGATTTTTGATAATTCATTTTTTTTTTTCAAGCTAACATGTCTTAAGAAACATTGCTTTTCTAGTTATAAATGTTACATGTTGTTTGTTGAATTTGAATTCATTTTCAGTATACTAACATTCAAATTTAAATCAGCAATAACTAATAACTAAAAACAAAATAGCATATTTACAAACAGTCATGAATTTTATTCTATTTGAAATCATATATAATTAATATTATTATTTTTATTAAAATCATGTACCATTTATATTATATAGATAAGGGTGTAAGTTCATGAAACAGACAACATCACTTAATTTTCATGAATTTTATTATAATTTTGTACATTACATAAATATTCTGCCTAAAAACCTAAAATCACCTCGCTAACCTCTACATACACTGTCCATACATTTTACTTCCTCACTACACTTTAACATAGAAACATCTGGGCTTATTAAAGCTCTATGTGTACATTTTTATTCAAAACTTTAAATACTCAGATCACAATGTGGGGAAACAATCTGAGTCTGAACAGAGGTGCTTTTTGGAATTTAACAAAAGGAAATGCAACCACAGCCCCTTTAAAGATAGTGAATCAAACTCTCAAGTAACGTCTCATTCATTCAATTACATGAGTATGAAATCCTTCCTCAGTGACATAGTGGGTATATTTTGAACATACTCAACTGTATTTAATAAACTGGATTTCTTTTCAGCTACGCTATGTGTTTATGCTAAAAGATCATGGGAACAGTATCTGTGTTTTGGCACAAATTCATCCCAAATATGGATTTATGTTTGTTGTTTTGTTAACCGTGAGTGCAGCATCTAATGTAAACAACAGACTGTACTTCATCACTGAGCATATCTTCAGGAGGAAGGGTGAAAAAAAAAAAAAAGAGAGAGATAACATCGCTCCTTCCTCCTCGGTTTTTGGCCCTACCTTCAGAATGGAACTTTTATAAAAGAAAAAAAGAAAAGTCTGGGAAAGTTCCAGAGAAGGAGAGCATCAGTAGTCCTCAGCTGGAAAGAGAAAGACAAGGAGACAGAGAGACACAGATTAACAAGAAGAAGAACCGTGTGGAAGCAGAGCGTGCAGTCCGTTTGAGGTTAGTGACGCCATAAGAAATCTCAGCATGCGGGTGGTTAGTGGAGACGCAAGGCGGCTTACTTTCAATGGTGAGAATGCAGGTGCTGGCAGCAGTTCCTCGGCTGTTAACGGCTTTGCACATGTACTCTCCTTCATCCTCAGGGAACGTTTCTGGCAAGTACAAGCAGTAGGTCTCGCCTCTCTCAATGTACTGGTAATCTTCAGAGTCCGGCAGCAGCTCACCCTCAAACCACCAGGTGACCTCTGGTTTGGGTTCTCCTGTTATCTTCACAGTGAACCGCACGGGCTCTGCGTCAACCACCGACTGGTTCTTCAGGGGCTTTTTAAACCATGGAGCGCCCGACCTGGCGTGGTCCTCTTCATCCTCATAGGCGGCTGAGCCGTTAATGATGCTACCCTCTTCTTCTTCCTCTTCTTCCTTTTTCTAACAAGACATGAAGTGTTTCACACTCAGATAAATCAGCAAAACAACAGAAATCGCATCCATGCAGCTCTTTCATGCATTAGTGTTGAGCACGGTCCACCATTTAGCTCTTAAACAAAGCAGCCCAGGAGAGGTTTACTTTTTGGAGAGCAGCGTCAATTTCCTGTTGTTCAAATTGCATCCTCTGTAATTTCTGCTCTTCGATCTTCCTCTTCTGCTCCTCTTCTCTGGCCTTGGCCATTTGTTCGAATCGTGCACGCATGTCCACTTTCTGTCTGAACGGGACATCTTCTGCTTTAGCTGGAGTTGTATTGTCCTCATCTTCATCCTGCGTGTAAGAAATGAGCAAAATTCCTCATTTCAAAGTTCTTTAGCTGGAATGAAAATATTAGAAATTTCCTCGAGCTTTTACCTCCTGACAGCGCTCTGCCTCTCTCTCCTTGATTTTCTCGTCAATTTCTTTCCTTCTTGCTCGTTCCTCATCGATCTTCTTCTGGATCTTTTCCTCTGTGAGCTGCTTGATCTTCTCAAACTTAGATTTTAGGGTTTTGGCCTGGATGGAGCCGGTTCGTTTCAGATTTGTTAGTTCCTCATACTCAGTGCTCACCACCTCAGAACTTTCATTGATCTTATCCTGAATCAAACACACAAAACATATGTAAATAATTGAAGTGTATTGAAATTTTGAATGAAATGATCATTTTATTGGCATTGCATACCTCGCCCATCTCTTGTCGCAACTGTTCAAACTCTTTCTTCTCCATCTCCATTTTTAGACATTTGGCCTCCTCCTTGCGCTTTCGCTCTGCCTCTTCTTTCATTTTCAGCATCTCTTCAAAGTTGATTTCTAGTTTCCCTGGATGCATTGCTTCCTGTGACTCTGTCCTCGCCAGAGTTTTTTCATCATCCTGCACCTGTCACAAGAAAGGGACCGACATCTCATCAGAGACTGATATATAAATACATATGAACATATATTTTATACATCTTACGCAGGTACTGAGTGTTTTTCCATGTTACATGCTGTTATTCGTTTTCTTACGTTCGACTGATGAAAACTGAACATGCTGAATTTATAATCAAAACAAGTAAATTCACAGGTATTAAAATATTATGAAATTATTTCTAAATGGTAGGTATATAAAATATATTATGTTTACTCTACAATTATATATTACACTACAAGGTTGTGCAAAATTCAGCACTCAAGAATTGAATTCAGTTGGAACTTGAATTTAATCCGTGTCCCACAGGAAGCTGAATTAATTTTAATAAGTATAGTGCATTCTATAAAATTAAGTATATTTCAACCCTGATCTGGTCTGTTTTTAATTAAATTCTGAATGACACACAACCCTTTATTTAAAAAAAAATCAGTTAAAACAACAGAACAGTGAAACCCCTTATTGCCAAGAGCAAAATACTATACATAATCACACAGTTTGTGATTTGATACTGTAAACATAAAAAAACTCATATACCCCTAATTCAGTACTAATACTCAAAACAGAATATTCCTATTTTCTACACTGCAACAGATCATACAGTATATTGGAATCTTGTTTTATTCACCAGTAAAAAAAAAATCAAATTAAATCCTTCAAACAAGACACAGAAATAAGAAGCAAAAATATACATGATATTTAATATCATATCAAATCAGAGGGAATTTTCTTTGATATTTTTATTACAAAAAAATTGTTTTAGTTTATTGTACTATAAAACCTTGCAATATTATAAGTGGAACTCAGTAGAAGATATTACCTAAACTGAAATAAATTATATGCATCATACCTCCCTTTAATTCATGTTTTCAAAGAATGTTTAGTATCTTCAATATACTATGTTTACTGCAAATATTATTTTGTCTTGTTTTAAAAAGTTTGTTTCTTCCTTATCTCTATATCCAGTCAAATAATCCTGATCCAGTCCAGGGCTCTTAAAGACACAATTTGCAAATTATAACAGACGAGCATTGCAGCAGGCATATCATTTGAGCACACTGGAGATTTGCACTTATGGTGTGTTCATATTTGAAACTGAATTAATTGTTTTAGATTGAATTAGAGACCATAAGTAAGTGGGTGTATTGAAATTGACACCACTTAACAGCTGGGCCCAGATGATATACATTTATTTAGCAGAATGCATTATAATAAACATGCAGCATAATGTATATTTATGATACATTATTAGTAAGCAAAGCAGTGATTGTATTGTTTCCTGAATATAGTGTTAAATAGAAGCCCATTAATGGACTTTTGCTTTTGATTTGTTTGGTACATATAACATAAATGAGTGCATGCAAATGGACTGTTCATGCGCAACTACATTATGCTTTATCTCATCCATGGTCCTACCATATTTTTGCGAGCTTCTGCAAAAAGCATTTTCTCCTCTTCCAGGCGTCGCTTGGCTTCCTCCTCTTTCCTTTTCTGCTCTTCTTCTCGTCTTTGTCTTTCCAAATCCTCAAAGCTGATGGCCAACTTCCCGGGTTTGCCCGCATCTGAGTTTATCATGGCCAGCAGGATGTCATCATCACTATTTACAACCTGCAAATCAATATATTAGGTTTGGGGAAAATTAGTTAGTAAACAGTCAAGTGTTTTATCTGGTTTCCAACTTACATGTCCAACTGTGCCAAGTCAGCAAACCCTTATCACTGTCTGATTTTAGATTGTAACTGTTATATTTCAAGCCAGACATGCTTTACATGTTTTCTATGATCTTTTGTAATAATAGAGTGAGCAATTTGTGTCCAATAAATATTATGTAGGCCTGATCAGAAAATAACACTGATAAATGCGGTCAAAGAATCATGCTTACCATAGTACACATAAAAAAATAAAAAATAAAAAAACAGGATATATTACAATGGTGCTGTTTCACAAGCACACAAACTGACCATGCTTTTTCTGGCCTCGGCAAAGGCCTTTCTCTCTTCTTCGATAAGTCTTTTCCTTTCTTCTTCCACTCGCTTATGTTCCTCTTCCAGCCTCTGTCTTTCCAGCTCCTCAAAGCTGAGTCGAAGTTTACCAGGTCTGAATTCTTCCTTTTCTCCCTTTGCATCCTGAGTATCCTCATCATCCTGGGCCTGTGATAAACAGTTTATCATTATTCATGTTACACATAAACAGTGGCCCCAGTGTAAAAACTCTTTAAGTAATGAAGTAATGTGGATTACTTATGTATTATTGTAATGTTTTTATCAGCTGTTTGGACTCATTCTGACGGCACCATTCAATGTAGAGGATCCATTGGTTTCTCCAAATCTCTTACGATAAAGGAACAAACACTTTTACAGTACTTGTTGGATGACCTGAAGGTGAGTAAATCTTCAGCAACTTTTCAGTTTTGGATAAACTATAAGTGTCTGAATAGTAAAAAAAAAAACTCTATATTTTGTATGTGTAAACCAATATATCTACTGGTTGTGGAAAATATACTCACCATGTCCAGCTTGGCCTCTTCGAAAGCTTTCCTTTCCTCCTCCAGTCTGCGTCGGGCCTCCTCCTCTGCCTGCTTTCTCTGCTGATCCTGTCGTTCCTTCTCCTGTTCTTCAAAGGTCAGATGCAGTTTACCAGGGGTCACCTGCTCCTTCTCCTTGGGAGGACACTCTGCATCATCCAGCTTTTTTGAAGAAGGAAACTTTTTTAGTTACATTTTTTTTCAAAGTTAACAAAACTCTTTCTAGTACAGATGGCATTCATCTTTAAAAACCGATTGTTCACCTGTTCAGTCAAGGAACAACGCTTGGCCTCTCGGAAAGACCGGCGGTTTTCATCATATCTCTTCTTCTTTTCCTCCTCGGTTCGCTTCTTTAGTTCCTCTTCTCTGCTCTTCTCCAAGTCCTCAAAGTTCATCTTGATCTTTCCCGGTTGTTTTTGAGATTTTGCAGGCACCACTCGTACCAGCAGACTGTCATCACCTTCCTGTCATGAAGAAGATGTGGGGAAGTAACCCAAACAGATAAAACAGCAGTTTTATCACTGGACTTACAAAAGGTGTTATCAAATGTCTTCCTGTTTTGTTAAGATTTTTGAAAATCAGACACATATGTTAGGTCTAACCTGAAGCCATAACAAATAATTTTTTCATTTCTACTGCTTTGACGTGTAACATTTCTGCAGTCATGGACAAGCATCCAGACAGGTTTCAGATAAGGCCTGACAGCAGAGGACATTCTTCTGACACAGTTGCGTTCATTTGTGTCATACTAGACAGAGATATGGGATTGCTAATGCAGTCAGAGAGCATGGACTACAAGTGGTGTGAGAAACAGCTGGATGACAAATGTTTGTTAATTCTGGCTCCTGTAAGTGTGGACGGTGGGTTATTTGAGCATCAATGCACACATTTTTATATGTACAATAGTGTATAATATACTGTACACTACCTTTTAAATTTTGGTAGGATTTTAAAAAATATACAGTACAGACCAAAAGTTTGTACACACCTTCTCATTCAAAGAGTTTTCTTTATTTTCATGACTATAAAAATTGTAGAGTCACACTGAAGGCATCAAGGGCTATTTGACCAAGAAGGAGAGTGATGGGGTGCTGCGCCAGATGACCTGGCCTCCACAGTCACCGGACCTGAACCCAATCGAGATGGTTTAGGGGTGAGCTGGAGTGCAGACAGAAGGCAAAAGGGCCGACAAGTGCTAAGCATCTCTCGGGGAACTCTTTCAAGACTGTTGGAAGACCATTTCAGGTGACGACCTCTTGAAGCTCATCAAGAGAATGTCAAGAGTTTGCAAAGCAGTAATCAAAGCAAAAGGTGGCTACTTTGAAGAACCTAGAATATGACATATTTTCAGTTGTTTCACACTTTTTTGTTATGTATATAATTCCACATGTGTTAATTCATAGTTTTGATGCCTTCAGTGTGAATCTACAATTTTCATAGTCATGAAAATAAAGAAAACTCTTTGAATGAGAAGGTGTCTCCAAACTTTTGGTCTGTACTGTATATATTTTTGAAATGTCTCTTCTGCTTACCACTTGCTGTCACTTTTGATCAGTTGGCCTTGCTGAACAAACTTATTACGACAACACTTTACAGTAAGGTTTCATATGTTAACATTAGATAAATACATTAGTTAACATGAGCTAACAACGGACAATACTTCTACAGTATTAATTCATGTTAATTTCAACATTTATTAATACATATTTAAGATCTTTGTACTGTAACATTAGTTTATGAACTTTTTTAATATATGCTGTTAAAAGACATTGCTCATTGCTAATTCATGTAAATTAACACTTGGTTAAAATCTACAAATGAGAACTTCTTGTAAAGTTAAGTTTTTTTTCTTTAAATCTTACCTGCAAAGAAGTGTTGTTTGTGTGATTTTGAACAGCGGCCATTTTATGAATCCAAATTTATTTTATATTTATATACAGTATTTCAACAATAAAAATAAAGAAACATAATTAAATTATAAAAAATATTTAATTGAGTTTATGAATAATTGATGTTAACTGGTTGGTTATGAGTCTTACCTTTCCTGTCACTGCAATTTTTTATTGTGATGTGGCATTGCTCTATACTGTAAATCGATTGCTTGATTTGATTACACTTCCATATATTGCTAGGTTTTAAAATAGTACTTTACATTGCATCAGAGGATTACCTGAGTGATTACAGATACTTTGGGTGGAGATTTTCTAATAGTAGACCTGATAAAGCAGCCGCCTGCCAAAGTCGCATTAAAAGCATCCTGCTGTAGCCACAGCCTGTTATCATGACACACTGACTTACCTCCTGGGCTTTCTTGGCCAGCTCTTTCTGAATCTTGGCCTTCTCTATGGCCTCCTGTGCGGAGCGCTTCTTTCTCTCCTCTTCTGTTCTTTTCCGCTCCTCCTCCTGCCTTTGTTTCTCCATTTCTGCAAACTTCCCCTTCACACTGCCTGTGAATGGACAGAAAGCTGACAGTTGGCATCTATAATGGGATTAAAATGCTGTTACAACGATTACGTTGGATCAGTCCTAAAACCAAATATTCCATATCCCTCCGTTTTTCTCATTTAACCCTACCTGTAATTTTGGGAACATATGTTTTTTCTATCTTTGTCGGCTTCACCTCTTCCTCTTCATCACTTGAGGTGAGGAGTTCCTTTATCTGTGGAGGATACGACAGTTGTTGTGGGGTTAGCTGTTTTATCCAGGATCAGAAACCATGCTGGTCGTAGCAAGCCAAGCAGACCTTAATCCTTTTAAGACAGGCACATATGACCTACAGGGGCGGATGCTGATTGGTCCATCAGTCGTGACATAGGCAGGGGATAAGTAGAGTGTGCAAGCAGCAAGCAGGCATTACAGATACTGGGGTGTTTTACTGATTAAAGGCTTTTTTATAAGAAGGTTTGTGTACATCCTGAAATCAGGTATTGATGCATGCCAAACCTTATGCAAACTCTGCAAAATCTCCTACCATGCATTGTTAGTGTCAGAGAGATGAGGCAGGGCAGTCGGTGGATGAAATAACAAAACAAGATGATGATAGGCACGTTTCTGTACTGACCATTTGCTTCCTGCGAACATACTCTCTCTCTTTAATGTACTGCTCTCTGCGTTTCTTTTGCTCCTCCTGACTTCTCTTTTGGCTTCTTTCTTCTCTAGCTTTCTGCATGGCCACAAACTTATTCTTCACATCTTCTTTTCCCAACTTGGGAACATAACTTCTCTGTACAGGCTTAGATGTTTTAAGCAGTTTCTTCAAAACAAAGAGAATAAGAGGTATGAGAGATTGTTAGTAAAATGTATTGAAAATATATAACAATTAAAAGCATGAATAAATTATATATGTGTGTGTGTTTGTGTGTGTGTGTGTGTTATTTATATTTTTTATAATTTTTATTTAATTGTAATTTTTTGGAATTTACATATTTTTTATTATGTATTTAATATTATTGTAGCCTAATCATACCTCTTGTTTTAGTGCCACATCTGACATATTTGTCATATCATGTGATGCATCGACCTCTTCATCTTTCTCCACTTGGGTGATGTTTTCCTCATTCATTTTGGAAACCCTCTCTCGTTTTCTCGTCCTGCCGGTGGTCTTTGTCTCCTGTTCGGGCTCTTTGTTTTCAGGTAACTTGGTTATCTTTGGTTCATCTGCAACCCTCTTCATCTCCACTTCTTCAGACATACTCACATCACATGTTTCTTCTTTATGGTCTTCATCATTGATTGTATTCTCTGTATCATTATCATTAGCTATCTCGTCCATGTTTTTTGTGTTGTTTATATGCGTCATGTCTGTTGACACGTCCGCCATGATTATCACATCAGTCATGGTGTTGTTTCTAAGATACACCGTAACAGAGCCTGTTGCGAGACACATCAGATGAAACTGACATTGGGAAAAAGACATCATGATCACAAGATTCCATTGCAAAGGAACTGCTTTTGACCTACTGTAATGTTTATCATGTTACAGAGCTAAGACTCTAAGACTGTTACTTGTTTTCTCTAAAAGGTAAATAAATGTTACTAAAGTCAGCTATGAGTCTTGATATTGTTAGTTGGTGGTCTACAAAAGAACAGATGTGTGGGGAACCTCCAACAGGAGCCTTGTGGGACATACAGGCCCTAATTTTAACTCCCAGTCTGGGTCCAGCCATGTGATTGGGGCTATTTTTACCTGGAGATATGAGTCTAAGAAGAGGTCATCACCCAGATGGCACACATGAGACCCCAGACTGAATGACTACATGTGTTGTGTCTCTACAGTGCAAATGTACAATCAATTTAGCTGAAGTTAGCAACAATTTTATTTTTTGTGACAGTATGTGTTGTACACTATGTGCAGTTCTTTGTATTTCAAAGATTCTACATCTAACATCTTTTCTAAAATAATCCCAGAAGAACAGCAGCATTTACCCATGCAGAACAGGAAAACACGATTTTAGGCATAACTCACTACATGTGTGATCTGTAATCATCTAAATTTCAATGCACAGTCACTCTTGTTTACTATTCATACATATCTCTCACACAACTGGAGCTCCTCTGGTGACTAGAACTCACAACTGTTCACACTTCACTTTTAGAAGATGACGAAGACAATATGGCCCCCGCAAACAATGTCGCCTTTTTTCAGCATTGTTTCCCACCACATTCCAATTGATGTATTTATTTTTAGCAATAGATGTGAATTTATGTACACTAAGCATTTTCCATAGACAACCATCTATGTAGACACAATGTTTACTATCTTGATTAGTTAAACTTCATCTTCACATTTAAGACACTGGACACTGAAGATAAATGTTTAGTATATCTGTTTAAAAACATTTAGCGAAACCCTAACATTCAAAAGAATAGCACCCTAAAGGTGTCACAAAAATTTATTTGAGTTGTCATTTAATAATGTATTCAACAAATAAATATATATCTCTTTATCCTGGGGCTAAACAATAATTTATTACAATTTCTCATGATATGATGTTCTCCACTAGTTTTTATAAAGATCTTAAGGTTTTTCAATCTTGTTTTTTCTATTTATTAGCTTATTTTCCCTTTCAACATTAGTGTAATCTAATGAAATAAACATTAATGAAAATATGAAATAAAAGTCTACCCCAAGTAGTATACTGTATTCTAAGTGAGTTAAGTAAAGACATGAGGTAGGCCCTCATCCATGTCGACATGCCCTTTTTTTATTTTTTTATTTTTTCTCCCAGAGACTTAATTAAATTCTTCACACTTCATAAACGATAACGTAAAAATATCCTACCTTCTTAAGAGTGAAATTCTTCCTTTGTCTTCAATCATAAGATTTGTTCTCAGTTCACGGTGACTTTGATAATGCCAGAATCAAGTATAAATCCACAAGCACAGGTTTAGTCCTGTCTTCCCGTGCGACAGAAAGTCCAATGAGCGCATTCGTTGTCAGTGGGCGCTATCCATAAAAATATCCGTGCCCCTCTCCATCTCCCGCATTCCACACGCGCCACCGGCTCGCGGCCTCAGCTGTTGCACCACATATGTCTTCTTATCTCCGAGTCTGAGGCGGTTTTACACCAAATTATTTCAACACTATAATTGTTATTTTCAAGCTGTCAACGACACGAATGACCTGTAAGTTATTATTTAGTAATGTGCTTATTCATTCGTTTATGTATTTTTAATGGCAGCCTGCATGCACTCTAAAATATCATGTTAAATGTACGTTTAAATCAATCTTTCATGCATTACTGGCGACATTTGTGTCTTTAGTTTTTACTAATGTTATGTCTAATAGTATTATTTGCATCTTTTATTTGAGCTATACTAAAACATTGCACCATTCACAGATACCATAATAATACAGGTGTTAAATTAAGTCACTTGATGAATTAATAATAATAAGTAAATAAACATAGACAATAACACAGCGTTAAAGTTATTTTATAAATCAAATATAACAGATAACTGCCCTGATTGCAGAATCTCGAGAAAGATTTTTTTTAATGAATGTTATGCACCATGCAGGAATTTATATACATACATATATATATATATATATATATATATATATATATATATATATATATATATATATATATATATATATATAATGCAATAACCTACAGTAAAAATACAGGTATTGCTTTATAGAAAGATATTTACTGTAAATCATGTACTTTTTCCATTGGCAAGCCAAAAAAACACAATTTTACAGTATTTACCTTTCCATTAAATCAATTTTTTTCAGCATTTAGAATTCTTCTCCCATTACAGTGTATTCCAGTCATCCACATTGTATACAGTATATAGACGCTTGCATCAGGTTTGTTTGTTTTCATTCATATTTTTCACACAAACATCAGCTTGTTTACATGGAAAGCTGTCCGTTGGTTGTTGGAGGCAGTATGGCTTTATCTTGAGAGTCTGTGGCTTGTCCAGTCAGTTCTGACCCACTTATCACGGTCACATATAGAGACGTGTGATAACCCAGATACCTCATTGGGTCATTCTATAACAATATTACAGCATATATATATATATATATATATATATAAAGGCAGTTCTTGTTGCTGTGGTGACAGACCTGTCAGTGGAAACAAGTTTATTTGCTCATTGCTCTCTGACACAACAGCATGCTTTTGAAATGAACAGTTTTGATGCCTCCCTCCAGAGCATTCATGCATTTAATTAAAAATGACTATTAATACTGAGAACACAGGCGCATTATGAACAGGATGCAACAGAACTGATTGCATCTCTCTACCTCACCAGCCAGCAGTGCCAATAAACATATTATTTTCATTTTGGGGGAGATTTCTGTGAACTTTTAGATAATTATTGTCCATTTTCATGTTTTCAAATAATTAGTTCAGCAAGTGTTCACCAAGATGAGCTGGAAACCTCCTCAGCCTGAAGGACAGCACTGTCATCTGTAACTTGAGCTCAGACCCAGCATGCATTTCTCGCACCCTTCAGACTGTGACACCTTCAGTACTGGAAGACTCATGTTAAAGGGGTTTAACCAGCAGCTTTGAGAAGCATTCAGAACCATTAGAAGGAAGATGCTTGCATGAGATGTTTGTTGTGTCATGCAAGGGATTGCATTTCTTACCAGGAAATAAAAAATAAGAAATGTCATAGTTACTGTACAATTCTGACTGCATTTTATGAATATGTATGAATACTGTTTCAACCTCTGAAAGTTGCTCTAAAAATGAATTTTCTTCAGTTCAGAGGTTTAAGTGCTATGCTAAAAGCTCCACTCTGGAAGACCAATGGGGACAACAATCAGAGCCTGAAATAGCACCCCACCTGTGGGCAGAGATCAGAGCTATATAGACAGCTAGCCTGCTAAAAAATCACTTCTGTGTGGCACTATTGAGCAGCATTGAGTCATAATGTGCCCATGCTGCATAGTCAAGTCAAGTCACCTTTATTTACACCTGTATTTAAACAAAATACATTGCGTCAAAGCAACTGAACAACATTCATTAGGAAAACAGTGTGTCAGTAAAGCAAAATTACAGTTAAAGGCAGTTCATCATTGAATTCAGTGATGTCGTATATCTGTTCAGTTTAAGTAGTGTCTGTGCAATCATTTGCAATCAAGTCAACGATATCGCTGTAAATGAATTGGTCTCCATTTTGGTTAACTAATCTTAAAAATGATTAATAATGATTAATAAGTGCTGTAACTTTTCTTATTTAATATTAAATAATGCATTAATAACCATAACTAATTGCACCTTATTCTAAAGTGTTACTGTTCAATGTAATTCTCAAATGTCATGAAGGACTATTTATCAGTTAAAAGTTATCAGTTCATAAATTAGTTGTGTTCATAGAAATATCCAGAGGGAGGGTTTCAAAGCTGTTTGTTATTATGATGCTAGATTTAATATCTGTAGCTGAGCTGCAGTAAATGACTCCCACATCTGGTGAACTCTAAAAACATTTAAATGCATTGTAAATTGAGCCCAACTCTTGATGCTTTGGGAATGTGTGTGTGTGTGTATGTTTATATATATACACATTTAACATATTAGAGGTAGTGGAAATGTATTTATTAACCCTAAAAAAGTGTGTTTTAAGGCTCTTAAATTATCCACATGATCAAAACTTTGATGAAAAACTTGGTTTATACACATGCCTTCTGTGGTCTGAGTTAAAAGTTTTTAGCAAGTAAAAATCTGTATAATTTGGTACATGTGAACAAGAATAGTTTGTATATTGTGAATAATATTTCAGGTTGAACACTTATTGAACTGAAGCAACTTGATTTAAAAAAAATGTTTTATAGAATATCTCAGTGATATATATTACATGCTATCAGAATTCAATCTTACATTTTAGCCATAAATTTAATTAATTAAAAAAATTAAAAAAAAAACCTTTGTCACCGGTTCTGTTCATAATTTTTATGGACAGAATTTCTAGGCGCAGCCAAGGGCCGGAGAGTGTCCGGTTTGGGGACCATACGATTTCGTCGCTGCTTTTTGCGGATGATGTTGTCGTGTTGGCATCCTCAGACCAGGACCTTCAGTGTGCATTGGGACGGTTTGCAGCCGAGTGTGAATTGGCTGGGATGAGAATCAGCACCTCCAAGTCCGAGGCCATGGTTCTCAGTCGGAAAAGGGTGGATTGCCCACTTCAGGTTGGTGGAGAGTTCCTGCCTCAAGTGGAGGAGTTCAGGTATCTTGGAGTCTTGTTCACGAGTGAGGGAAGGATGGAATGTGAGATTGACAGACGGATCGGTGCAGCTTCTGCAGTAATGCGGTCGCTGTACCGGTCTGTCGTGGTGAAGAAGGAGCTGAGCTGTAAGGCAAAGCTCTCGATTTACCGGTCAATCTACGTTCCTACTCTCACCTATGGTCATGAGCTGTGGGTCATGACCGAAAGGACAAGATCCCGGATACAGGCGGCCGAAATGAGCTTTCTCCGTCGGGTGGCTGGGCGCTCCCTTAGAGATAGGGTGAGAAGCTCGGTCACTCGGGAGGAGCTCAGAGTAGAGCCGTTGCTCCTCCACATCGAGAGGAGCCAGCTGAGGTGGCTCGGGCATCTATTTCGGATGCCTCCTGGACGCCTTCCCAGGGAGGTGTTCCAGGCACGTCTCACCGGGAGGAGGCCCCGGGGAAGACCTAGGACACGCTGGAGGGACTATGTCTCCCGGCTGGCCTGGGAACGCCTCGGGGTCCCCCCGGAAGAGCTGGAAGAAGTGGCTAGGGAGAGGGAAGTCTGGGCGTCTCTGCTTAGACTGTTGCCCCCGCGACCCGGCCCCGGATAAGCGGAAGATGATGGATGGATGGATGGAATTAAAAAAAACTGCTGTGTATAGACTGTATTGGTTACTAATGATTTATCAATTATCAAAACCTTCAACCAGAACGACAGAGGAAGAGAAAGATAGATCAACCGGAAATAGACATAAAATTACATGAAAACAGAAGGGAAATGAATGAAGCAGTTAGGTTAAATACATATGTGTATGAGTATATAAAAAAATCATACTACACGTTTCTTCAAATTTATACAGATGGGTCAAAGAGTACAGAGACTGGAAGGACAGGGGTTGCATTCTCTATGTTCCAGAGTTTGAGTTGAGGAAGGCTGGAAGGATAACAGATGGTGCATCAGTATATACAGCAGAGATGATAGCTATTTTAATGGCACTAGAGTGGGTGTATGAAGTTAGACCGGATAAAGTTATATGTTCTGACTCAATGGCAGTCCTTTTAAGTTTACAATCACTGGAAACAAATAGAACTGACATTTTAACTGAAATCATGATAAGGTTATACGGTTTATGACAGATAAGAATAATAATAGAATTTATGTGGGTACCAGCACATGTTTGAATTCTAGGTAACGAGGAAGCAGACAAGATTGCCAAAGAATCAATTAAAATGAAAGAACCAAACATAAATATTGCACTCAGTAGATCAGAAGGAAAACATTTAATTTCAGAAGCATGCAATAGGAAATGGCAGACAGTGTGGGACTCATGTCATACAGGACGCCACTATTATAAGGTTCAAAAAACCATAAAGAAAAGCAAAATAATTCACAACTTAAGTAGAAAAGAACAAGTTATTTTCACACATTTACGAACCGGGCATTCAAATCTAAATCAAACTTTACACATTATAGGAAAACATGACACAGGTCTATGTGATGTCTGTTCAGTACAGGAAACTGTAGAGCATAACTGTAGAGCATGTTATGCAGAAATGCAAGACATATGAATTACAAAGGAGGATTCTTAAGGAAGAGTTACAAGAAGTAGGATGCCAAGAATTTAATATAACTAGCATGTTAAATGATGGTCCAAATTCAAGGAAACAAATGCAAGCAGTCATGAGATTTATTAAGAATAGTGGGCTATTTAATAGGATATAGGAGGGTTATTCCATAGACAGTAAAAGGGTTATTCATTCCTTTCACACTCCATCACAGTAGGTGGCGGTATGCACCTTGGAAGTTGGTTCGCAACCCGCCATTAAAATCAAAAGAAGAAGAGAAAGGCGTAAGGGAGATGGTGGCCGGACCGGTAACGTTGGTGGCGCTCGAGTTTGAATCGAGGAAGGTTGGAAATCAACAAAAGGGGTTTTTGATTGAAACTGAACGAACTATATATCACTTTCGGGTGAATAGTCTGACATTCAGCCTATGTTGGATGGATCTGGGGGGGATGAGAAGGTTGAAGGGGAATGGATGAAAATGAAGGGTAAAAAAGGGAAAAGAAATCGTAAAATCCCTCAGGAAGTTGAAAATTCTACAGATAGTGATACAGACAGACAAGTTAAGAGTAGGAAAATGGAGAACAATCCAGGAGACGAAGAATTTAAAGTGATTTTTAAAGTTAGAGATGGAAAAGGGAGTTTTGGATCGATTAGCCCTTTGAAGTTATCAAGCGATATAAATCAAGAGATAGGTGACATCAGACATGCTAAGACAATGGCAAATGGAATGTTAATGATCATTTGTAAATCTTCTGAGCAGCAAAAGAAAGCCTGCAAAGTAAAGAACTTAAATGGAAAGGGTGTAGAAGGATTTATTCCTGGAATTAATGAGTCAATAGGAGTTATTTATAATGTCTCCTTTGAAATTACTGAGGAAGATCTGAAAAGCAACTTAAAAGGAGGGAAAGTGACCAAAGCAAGACGTTTGGGGAAAAAACAAAGAGATGATGGGCGAGAAAGCTCTGCAGTAATGTTGACATTCATGGAAGAAACACTACCAGAAAAAGTTATGCTAGGCTACTTATGCTTCAGAGTTAAGAAGTATGAAAGGCCACCACTAAGATGCTTTAACTGCCAGAGATTCGGGCACGTAGCAGTGGCTTGCAAGGGTAAACGCAGATGTGGGAAATGTAGCGAAGATCATGATTTCAAAGAATGTAAAAGTCAGATCAAATGCTGTAATTGTGGGGGTAGTCATGTAGCTGCATTTAGGGGATGCCCAGTCCATGCAAAAGCTGAAGCAGTACAGAAGATGAGGGACGAGAAAAAGTTGTCATATGCAGAAGCGTTAAAAAGAATTGAGAGAACAAGTGTTGGTCATGAAGTAGGTGTGGTAAAGCAACAACAGATGTGGGAGAAAACGCCCGATGATGACATAGTTATCAAAAAGGCAGAATTTTTAGCTTTTTTCTCAGAAGCTGTGTGGAGGATTATGGAGAGAGCTAAGAATAAATCAGATGTTGCAAGGGAAGTAGTTGCGGTGGCGGATAGATTTCTAGGGATCAAAGATATTCATCCAGAAATGTTGTATAAGTATATGCATGGAGGATTAACAGGAAGCCAGCAAGCTCCGTTCATTAAAGAGAAAGGTAAATCTGGGGAAAGACGTGAGTCATCAGAGGACGAAATAGGTTAAGTATTTAATATGTTTTATATACTGCAGTGGAATGCTAGGAGTTTAGTAGCCAATGGGCAGGAATTTAAGAAATTTGTTGATGCTTTTGTAGTCCGACCAGATGTGATATGTGTACAGGAGACATGGCTTAGACCAAACCTGGATTTTGTCATTCCAGGTTATAAAATTTTAAGAGCTGACAGAGGTAATCGAGCAGGGGGTGGGTGTGCTACTTTTATAAAATTAGGATTACAACATAGAAGAATTGAGATAAATTCTGAACTTGAATGTGTAGTGGGTGTAATTTGGTCAGATCGAGGGAAAATCACTGTGATTAATTATTACAACCCAGGTTTAATATTAGAGGAGGAAAAATTAGAAGGAATAATGGATAAGGTTGAGTTACCAGTAATATGGGTGGGAGATTTTAACGCACATAGTGATTTATGGGGTAGTAGATTTCGGGATAGAAATGGGGTAATTTTAGAAGAATTTTTGGATAAACACGGATTGGTGGTGTTAAATGATGGTAGACCTACTAGATTTCAGGTTAATGAAGGTGGTAGTTCATGTTTAGATTTAACGTTTGCTTCTCCAGAGTTAGCCACGAGAGGAGAGTGGGATATAATGGATCGCTACACGATTGGGAGTGATCATGTGCCAATTTTAAGTAGATTTGGGAGGAAATTGGTAAAAGAGCAGGATTACAGGTCAGAAAAATATAATTATTCCAAGGCTAGGTGGGAAGAATTTAATATAAGAGCTCAGGAAGAGATTAATAATGTGGTTAAAGACGATATAGACAAATGGAATGATTCTTTGTGCTTTATGTTGATTCAGGTAGCAGAAGAGTTCATTCCAAAGTTTGATTGTCCAAAAGAACGGCAAATGGTGCCTTGGTGGAATGAGAAATGTACTCAAGCAGTGTTAGCTCGAAATAAGGCATATCGAAGGGTAAGGAAGTTTCCAATGGAAGAATGTGCAATAGAATATAAGAGATTAAGGGCTAAGGCTAGAAGAGTTATAAAAGATGCAAAGAGGGAAAGTTGGCGTAAGTTTTGTAGTACTTTAGGACCTCAAACAAACATTAGGAGGTTATGGGCTCTGGTGCATAGGATGACAGGAGAGTATCGGACTAATAAAATTCCGGTGTTAAAATTTGAGGGACAGGAAGCAGTTAAAAATAAGGACAAAGCTGATTTATTAGTTAAGTCCTTTAAGGAGGTGCATAGTTCTAAAAGCATTAGCCCAATTAGTAAAAAGGAAAGAGAAAAGAAATTAAAAAATGAGAAGCATAAACTTGAATATAATAAAGATAACATGAGGGCGGTGAATGCATATTTTTCAGTGGAAGAAGTAAAACAAGCTATCGCTAGGGGGAAAGATACAACGCCTGGTAGAGATAGAATAGGATATCAAATATTTCTTCATTTGGATGATGTCGTGTTAGAGGAAGTCTTGGAATTAATTAATGCAGTATGGGAATGTAGTATTTTGCCGAGAGAATGGAAACATGCAACAATTGTTCCAATATTAAAACCGGGGAAAAATGCAGATGATCCTAAATCATATCGCCCAATTGCTCTTACAGCTGTTTTATGTAAGATTATGGAACGTATGGTTACGGATAGGTTAGTATATATGCTTGAGAAACAGGAATTCTTTGTTCCGTATCAAAGTGGTTTTAGAATGGGTAGATCTACTATGGACTCAGTATTAGTGTTGGACTTAGATATTAGAAGAGCTATGGCGAATAAGGAAGTTGTCATGAGTGTGTTTTTAGACATAGAAAAAGCCTATGATACAGTATGGAAAGAGGGCTTAATGATAAAGCTATATGATGCAGGGGTAAGAGGTAGGATGTTAAATTGGATTAAAGATTTTCTGAAGGAGCGTACCATTCAGGTGAGAGTAGACGGATCTATGTCCAGTAAGGAAAATGTGGAAAATGGAACCCCTCAGGAAAGTGTTATTAGCCCAGTGTTATTTAATGTAATGATTAACGATATTTTTAGTAAGTTAAATAGAGGTTTTGGAATGGCATTATTTGCTGACGATGCAGCTGTTTGGAAAAGAGGGCGGAACTTGAATTATATTTATAAACAAGTACAACAAGCAATTAATAAAGTAGAGGCATGGGCAGATGAATGGGGTTTTAGAATTTCAGTATCAAAATCAAAATATGTTGTGTTTGGTCTAAAAAGGAAACTTTTAGATAAGACTTTAAGTATTTATAATAGTCCTATAGAAAAAGTTAAATCATTTAAGTTTTTAGGAGTTTGACTTGAAAGAATGACTTGGAAAGAGCACATAAATAATACAGTGAAAACGTGTGAGAGGGTTATTAATACCTTAAGATGTTTAGTTGGAATAGATTGGGGTGCAAGTAGAGAGTGTTTAATGATGATTTTTAGGGGAATAATTAGAGCTAATATTGATTATGGTTGCATGGTATATAGATCAGCATCAGAATCTGTTTTAAACAAATTGGATGTAGTTCAAGCAAAAGCATTGAGAATTTGTGGAGGAGCAATGAGATCTACTCCACTTAATGCTTTGTTAATTGAAATGGGGGAGACTACATTAGAGCTCAGACGGAATAAATTGTTTCTGTTTTATTGGACAAAGCTACGAAGTCATAATTGTTCTAACCCGGCTAGGATTTTATTAGAGGAACACTGGGAACTCCAGAAAAGGGATGGAAATAAAAAAGAGTGTGGGAAGATGTCAATAGGTAAGGAAGCTCAGGATATAGGAGTGAATGATATCATGATCGCGCCAGTAATTATTTGGCCTCCAGTACCTCCATGGTTACTGCCAGTCCCTAAACTGGACCTAAGTATTTTAGATCAAATAAAGAAATATGAAGGTAATCCTGTGGATATGGTTTATAATCATTTAAAGAAAATCTGGCCCGAGTATGTGCAGATATTTACGGATGGTTCAATGAAGTTAAGAAGTAGGAAAACCGCAATAGGAGTAAGTATTCCTCAGCTGAAGTTAATGAATGGAAAGCGGTTAACAGATAGTATGTCAGCCATTACTGCAGAGCTGGTGGCTATTTTATTGGCCTTGGAGTGGGTGGAGGAAAATGGACCAGGGAAAAGAATAATTTGTTCAGACTCAAGTGCTGCTTTAATGGCATTAAAGGGAAGGAAAAGTGAAGCCAGGGCAGATTTAGTTGTAGAAGTCTTAGTAACACTTAATAGAGTTAATAAAATGGGGAGTACAGTTGGATTTATTTGGGTACCTGCTCACATTGGTGTTCAGGGAAATGAAGAGGCAGATGAAATGGCAAGAAGTGCAGTAAATAAAAGTGAAGTAGAGTTGGAGGTTATGTTCGGTAGGGTAGAATGTAAAAGTATTATCCAAGAAAGAACATTGAAATTATGGCAAAAAGAATGGAATGAGGGACATAAAGGCAGACATTATTATTCTGTTCAGCCAACAGTAGGACGTAACCTAAATACAACATTAGAAAGGAAAGAGAGTGTCATTCTAACTAGATTAAGGTTGGGCCATTGTGCACTAAACTTTGGGTTAGCAAGGGTTGGAAAACATCTAGATGGCAGATGTAGATGTGGACAAGAAGAAACGGTGAATCATGTAATAATGGAGTGCTCCAACCATCATACAGCAAGATGTCACATGATTTCAGAGTTATTAGAATGTGGAGTCTCTAATATATCTGTTCAGACTATTCTTAACCCAAAGGACTATGAGTCTACAAAGATTTTTATGAAGTTTTTGCACAAGACTGGACTTTACGCAAGGATTTAAAGGATAAACCGAGGCCTCAAATGACCTGAGGAGGGCAGTAATACGCCGGTGATGCGTCTATGCTGCCGCAAATTCAAAAGAAGAAGAAGAAGAAGGCGTAAGGGAAGACAGTTTTGATGCGACTGTGCTAACCGCTGTGGTCCCAGTAGATCCCGGTGAATTGTTATTTTTCGATCACCTCAGCAGTACGGTGACACCCACCCTGTGAAAAACCTTGCTTGGATGGTCAATGGCCGTGAGGCTCCGGCGCACGGTATGTTTTCGTACATATACGTTACTGTTATCGGCACGGCGAGCAGCTGTTGTTTGCACTGCACCGAAACTGACAGCGAGTGTTCGTTTAAACTGCTGATTGGACTTTTTCACGATATTAGCAAGCTTTTGGCAGGAATAAAGCGCAGGATTAATTAATGTTAGACGTCAGTCAGATAAACACGCGGGAGCGGCGGGCGCTGCGTTTCCGTTTCTCCCCGCGGCTAAATACCGGACGGCTAGCGGCTGTGCTAAAGCTAACGGTTAATAAACAGCCAGTGTTTTTTCCACCCGGAGATAACTAACGTTATGTGCGAGTGAAACGACTGTGTTTATCGTGATATTTCTAAATGTTCAAAAAGACTGTGGAAGCTTTTGTTTTGTAATAAGACACCGTTCGTGTTGATCCCCTCAATTGTTCCTCCGTTCTATCTTTGTCCTGTAAAAATAGCGTTGTGTTGTAACTCTTAAACGGATTTGGCGATGGCTCGTCGTTGTTTCACCGCTACCAGAAGGCTCCAGACACAGGAACTGGGCAGAACTGTAGCTACTTGACTTTAATAGGTAACAAAATATGCTTTTTATTGATTGAGACAGTGCTGGAATGAACCTGCGCTTGGTTTGTGTTTTCATGAAGAACCGAAACTGTCAAGGGAACCCATCATGAAGTTGATGTCGTTAATATAATCTAAAATGTTGCTCTTTTAGTTTTAGTTTTGCTGGTGACTCGGGCTTATTGTGTATAAAACTGGTGTTGCTTTCAACTGCATCTTTTTGGCTAGTTTGAGGTTGGCATCCGAGCCTTTGAATTTGCTTGTGTTTCGTTTAATAAATAGGGTGTTAACAGCGCTGCAATTATTCTTATGACAGTTATTAACACCTGTCGTGTGTGGATGGATGAAGCCGAGCGGAGGGAAGTTGTATACATGAAACACGGTTGATGTCTCAGGTTTCAGGTCGTTGTCAGTGGTGAGATCGATAAACACAACACAAGCCATTCTTATGCACCGCCACACACAGGACTAGCGTAATATGTCTTTTAGCTTTGCATTTACATCAGACTTTAACCTGAGATATACCATATAAACATGTATTTGTTCTGATAAATAGCAGTTTTTCGGGTGTAGGTTTGAAGCCTCTGTTCCTGTCCAGTAATGCGCCATGTTTACACTGCGGCAGCCGAGAGTCTGAGGCCATCCTGTGCATACGCGACCTTAACCATATAATGTCTGACGTGAGAAATAATAGGCAGAAAAATGAGTTGTTTGATACAATACTAATGATATGTTTGATACATCTAGCTTATGTAGAATATGGAGCTCACATTCAAGGAGGGAAAAAAATAAGTTTATTCAGAGGCCCCAAAAAAGTTCAGTTGTTATTTGCTGTTAGTAGTCCATTACAAAAAGATGAAATCCTGACAGCTTGTAACGTAAATTAGTAAGGTCTGTATAAACGGTCACTCAATATATTGCTCTGTATCTCCTTAGGAAGATGATATTTTAATGTTTAGTTTTATGATCAAAGGTCTGTAATATTAATTATTAGGATATATAGATACTGCAGTGCAATACGATGATGATTACGTGCAGAGGTCAATCAATATATCGGTTTTGATATATATCTGCACAAATCCTCACTGATAGATTTTCTGGTTTGCGTCCATTTCTGGAGTGGCTGAGAAGGTCAGCTTTCTTTATACAGTACAAGAGTAGCCTCTAGAGGCAGAAATCACTGACGCGTCATCGTTGAAGTCATTTGAGATACTGGTCTTGGCACTTGGCCTACCTGAATGACATCACTGGGCCCTTGCTGGATCTTCTTCAGTTTACATACAGCGCAAACAGGTTTGTGGATGGTCAGTCAACATGGCACTGCATCACATCCTGCAACACCTTCGACAGACCTGGGAATTATGTAAGGATCTTTCTTGTAGATTTTAGTTAGGCCTTCAATACCATCATGCCTGATCTTTTCTCAGCCAGACTGACCCAGCTCTCCGTACCTACCTCCACTTGTCAGTGGATTACCAGTTTCCTGACAGACAGGCAGCAACTAGTGGGGTTGGGGAAACTCACATTCAGGACCCTCACTTTCAGCACTGGTGCCCCTCAGGGTTGTGTTTACTCCCCACTGCTCTCCCCACTGAGACCCCTCTGTGAAGCTCCTGAAGTTTCCAGACACCACTACAGTCATCGGCCTTATCTAGGATGGTGAGGAGTCTGTTTACAGACGAGAGGTTAAGCAGTTGGCTGTCTGGTGCAGTCTTAACAACCTGGAGCTCAACACACTCAAAACAGTGAAGATAATAGCGGGCTTCAGGAGGAAACCCCTTGTGTGTATAAACACTTGGCAATAAAGCTCTTTCTGATTCTGACACTGAATCGCATGCGATTTATCATGCAGCCCTATTAAACTGTGTGTACACATTATACTGTAGTGCATGTTTTCATATCATTACTAAGTAATTAATTTGTTGACAAGATGTTGCATTCGTGGAGAAAGGACAGCAGTATGTATGAGAGGCTGAGAGGACACAAACATTAGAAGCACTGCAAATGCTTAAACCCTCTGGGTTCAGCAGATGTGCCGGCACACTTTTTCTTCATAATGATGATTTTTTTTTGATCGTATAGATAACAGTAACACATCATTTGAATATTTAAAGGGTCTACTTTTATTTGAATACACTCATAACAAAAAAACTTTGTGCTTTTGTAAAATAAAGGTAATACAAGGGTGTACTTTCTGCTGTCTCTGTGAAAAACTTTCTGAAACAGGTCACAAAAAAACCAAAACTCAGCTAATACTTGACACACAGACAGGAGTAATGCATCTATAGAAAGCTTGAAATGTCTAATTTTAGATGAAGTAATTCATATTGAAAACAGATAATTATCTGATAAAGTAATCTGTATGACCGTTTTCTTATATATAATTTTTGTGTGTGTGGTGAGAGAGAGAGTGTGCCATACGATATAACGAGGTCATTATTCAGAAACCAACTAAATTAAATAGGGCGTTGATACAGGAAGTGAAGTAAACCGAAGAGAATGTCAAAATAACAGAAAATAAACCTGACATTTGGGAGACTGTCAAAAATATATATATATATTTTTTCCATTCCTGTTCGCTCATAGCAAAAAAAAAAAAAAAAAATCCACGATAGTGTTTTCATGACTTTCAAAACGGGGGAAAAAAATAAGAGAAAGACTGATAATGGCAGAGAGAACCATGTCAAATTCACCATTACTCCCATAGACACTGTATTAGAAACCTCCTTGCATTAGCAATAATAACTATTTTTTGTGTAATGTGATGCAAAGGTAATATAATACACATAGTGTTATAAATGTATATACATTTTCTTAAAAATTAATACACCAAAAAAAAACTTTAGATGTATTGTGAGGATTTATGATGCTTATGACCATTGAAACGCATCATCACAGTTTTGTGAAAAGGGTCTATAAGATGTTGGGCTATTAATTGTTAGCCTCAATGTATAACAGTTAATTCTGATCTTCGAATATGACCGGACAGGAGACTTTCTGCAGATATTTCACCTGTGTGTTCTAGACGGGCTGTCAGTCATTGAGTCTTTAAACTGTTCATTCAACTGCATGTTCAAAAACGCTGATTCATTTAAAGAGAGATGTAATGAACCATGCTGTTGAAAACATTTAAACACTATGGAGCCTTAGTGCAAATCAGCATGCTACACATTGTTAGAATTCCTAACTTTTTTAATATTCAGTACACATTCATGAAGGGTAAAATGAAAATGGCGTAACCTTAAGTAAAAAAAGAAAACCGCAAATATTGCGGTTGCTGCAGTTGACTTGTCAATAGTGTGGTATTGCGATTTATTTTATTTTTTTGCGGTTATTGCAACATTTCTATCCGTGTGAAACCAACGCGAGGTCCAGTCTTTCCTGTCTTAACTCATTATCTGTAATGTGATCACGCACAGCGCACTTCATTCATAGGACAATAATCCACGTAAGACGCACAAACAAACCCCCACATCGCCTCCATTAGCAAAGTGTGAAGGTTCATCAAGTTCATCTCGGCTACTTTCCATTTCTGGAAGAAGAATCACTGTGAGGAATAAGACAATTTACCTCAGAAGAAGAACGTAAAGCAACATGAGGCTTGAGCAGCGGAAGAGATCATTTCTGATGAGTAAATCATTTTTAAATAGTTGCATTAGTTGTTATTTTGTTATTTTACATTTCTCAAACTATAATTCCTAAATGTATGAAATCAAGTAAAGCATTTTAAAATGTTACATTTCATTGTCGCACAACACCAGGATGTTTTTAATGTTATGTAAAATATAAAACCATACAATATAAAAGTAATATGAGGATTTAGGCTACACTGTAACACTGAGTGTTAGAGTCTAAGAATGTTAAAACCAATCTTTACTCTGAAATAGTCTGTTTGTGAATGTAGAGGTTTACAACGTGCTTAACAATAATTTAGTTTCTTAGAAATAAACAGTTTTTGTATTTTATAATATATACAAAACATGCTTGTGTTTATGTTTACAAAATTGTTATTTTTTTATGAGTGGGCAAAATGAATGATTGCTAATGTAATAATATAGTTGCTAAATATATCAACATGCTAACAGATTGTTGTTGTTTTTTGATATTTGTATTTTATATATTTATTTATTTTAGTAACCAGATACTTTGAAGACTAAAACTTCACTTCAAACTGTTTTCCTCTGAGAGTGCTGTACCAACATCAGAAGCCATTCAACTATATTGGGCTGATATTCTACACAAATATGGTAAAATAAGCTCCATTTCTACTGGTGATGTGGCTGTTGTTTTTCTTGAATGCATGGAAAGAAGCAGCAAACCGATTAGAAATACCAGGTATGGTGTACTTGCTCCAACGGTTGAACAGGATCTGTTTGCAGCAATGGCTCAAAGGTGTTTTACTGTTCAAGTCTCTGTGTTTAGATCGGTGTGCTCAATATTGTGTCTTTGACATTAAATGTGTATATTTTGTTTATACTGTGTTGTAAATAAAATCCAAATAATCAAAACTCCCATTATTTTACTCTCCTCTCATTCTTTCTTGCCTGCCTCACAGTCACAGTTGCATCGAAAACTCTCTAACCATTAGGCCACGACTTTCCCACAGTTGAGGAAGTCATGGCCTAATGGTTAGAGAGTTTGACTCCTAATCCTAAAGTTGTGGGTTCGAGTCTCTGGCCTGCAATACCACGATCGAGGTGCCCTTGAGCAAGGCACCGAACCCCCAACTGCTCCCCGGGCGCCGCAGCATAAATGGCTGCCCACTGCTCCGGGTGTGTGCTCGTGGTGTGTGTGTTCACTGCTCTGTGTGTGTGCATTTCGGATGGGTTAAACGCAGAGCGCAAATTCTGAGTATGGGTCACCATACTTGGCTGTATGTCACTTTCACTTTTTCACTTTCATGGGCCATCAGGGGATAAATACATAATTATATATGTAATTTTTTTTTCAGGATGACTTTTATTTTATAGAAAAAACTGTAGTCTACCACATCCAGTTCTCAAAAGTCTTCTGAACAAATGTTCTGTATGTGTTTTATGTCCTTAATTCAGTGACATAAAAATAATAGTCTGTTTTTTCACTAATCAACCACATAAATGTTCTTTTCTCAAAAACGCAAACATGCACATTCATGTTGCTTACATATTACTGTAGCACAGTTTGTGCTTGATACAGTGTAATCAGAATTTAGCTATGAATATGTTTTTAAGATCCTGAAAAAAGGACAATGTCCGGGCATGTCAAAACTCCGGCCCCAAAACCCCCTCAGACCCCAGAGTGTTAGTCACGATTGTTACCATCTATTTTCTTTAGTTTATATCCTGCTGGTAAAATCACTGCATTTGTTAGCCAGCAAAGTTGCAGATTTAAAGATGTGATGCGAGAAAGCCATCTGATATGTTGATTCAGCCGAAAGAAATCCTGCAGTGCCATTCACACAGTTTTCCATTATATTTGTCCTGAATCATGGTTAATGCACATAATGACTTCACCCTAGGTTGTAAAATTGTGCATTTTGCATTTTTCAGTGAAATGTTTGTCTTTCTGTGGCTCTTATAAAGTCTATATGCTTATAGAGCCATAAAATATAGATAGCGCTTTTTCTTTCTGGTTTAGACTTGATGTGAGAGTATACATACAATATCCATATTTATGTAACTTCAATGCTATGGGTGTAGATATTTAAAGATGGCCATCTAGTTAGACTGAGTTAATTTCAACATCTACTAATACAAATTTTAAAGTTTCATCTGTTAACATTAGTTAATGAAATAACTAATTATCAATATATAATATTTTTTATAGTAAAGCACTTTTTAAAATTTTGTTCAGAATCTGTTTTCAAAATTATCGGGTGATTAATCAGTGTCTGAAAGTGTGATCCAACCTAGCTATTGGTATCAGTAAAATTAACTGTCGGTCAACCTCTAATTAGCCTAAAAATGATGCTCAAAAGCTTGTATCTTGTTTGATCCTTATATTTTAAAAAACTTTTAAAATTATTTTATATTTTAAAAAACTTTTAAAAAACTTACTTTTTAAAGCTGTATGGATAATCAAATAAAGTTGCTTTAGCTGAGTAAATGTTTATCTTGTTGAAATGTTACTAAAAATGTAAAAGTTATTCTTACATTTACTTTAGAAAATATAAAATGTTTCATGGCAAAAAGACAAGTTTATCACAACCTAAAAGTGGACATTTTTGGAATTGTACTAAAAGGCCTTTTACATGCTAAAATCAATCACAAGGCATGTGGCAGATTGTATTCAATAGGTCTTTTAGCTCATGTTGACCATTTAAAGGCTTTAAGAAATGTATCAATGATACTTAAGCTTTAGATGGTTAAATATAGGTCTTTATAGGGATAGTTCAGCCTAAAATGATTATTCTATCAACATTTACTCACCCTATCATTCTGGTTACGTCCTACAGGTTTGGAACAACATGAGTGTGTGAATTAATACCAGAACTGTCCCTTTAATGATTTATATTTGTTGCAAACACCCCAAGCTACTTTGTTGGCAGTGCACTGTGAGTAGTCAAACTCAGTCTGTGGCTCTGATGGGATGTTATTCGTGTGTTGTCAGGGGATGAGAGGAGAGCAGGTGCTGCGCTCCTGGCTGCGGACTCAGTGACTCTCTCTTTGGACTCAGGATGGCGCAGGGAGGGCCTCAGTTAGACTACCTCATACTGCAGGACCTCAAACAGCGCTTCCCAGAGATTCCAGAGAAAGTAGTGTCTCAGTGCCTTCTTCAGGTGAGAACCAGCGGACACCATTGAAACAAATGGGATGTTAAAAATGTGGCCTGCTCCAGTACTTTGAGCCATTTTTACCCAAAACACATTTAAATGAAATACACACACACATTATCTAGTTTTAGTTTACATATTTAGATTATCTTTCGTTTTCTTTCTTTCTGCCTAATGAAACATGGGGATAAAATGGCTTTCCTGGGATAAATGTTAAGCCAGATGGCTTTTTGTTTTATTAATATCTTTTATTGATGTGATTCACTGATTTATTGTTTGAATGTTGTAATAAAATTGACAATTTGAAATGAGGCATTGCTTTATCAAGAACAATGTTATTCCTCAGTCACGTTCATCTCCAACTCAAATATTTTACACATTTTGCAAATGATCTTATGAAAATGACCTTTTTAAGTAGGTTAACTGAGACAGATGATGATACACTACCATTTAAATGTTAGCAGTTAAGATCTCTTAAGCCCACCAAGGCTGAATAAAAGAGCAGCATTTATTTAAATAGAAATATTTTGCAATGCACTGTCAGTTTTGATTTAATGTAATGAATTCCTGCTTAACACATATTCATTTCTTTAAAAAAAAAAAAAAAAAAAAAAAATCTGAGAGGCCCCAAATTTTAGAACTATGGCATATGTATACCTTATGATAATGATGTGCAGTGAGTGTTATAAGTAATATTTTTTGCTGTGTCATTCTGGCTGAATGCCATTACTGTTCTGTTCTGTTCAATACATTACTAATGCCATCAGAGTGACTTCAGGTGCAAAGAACATGTCTACTTCACTGTCTTCCATTTCCTCTTCAGAACAACAATAACCTGGACCTCTGCTGCCATCTGTTGGCTCAAGAGAGTAATAGATACCTGTATGAGGAGTACCACAGCCCAGATGACTTGAACTTAAACCGGAACCACATGCTGCGCATTAGTGTGGGTTACCCTGCTACTGAAGGGGCTAAAAATAGTGCTGATGGCCGAGCTTTGGTCCACAGTTCCAGCGATGGGCACATCGAGCATCCTCGAAGTGGTTTCCATGAGCCCCTCTCCGCCCCCGCTACTATGGCGCCATCACCCGGCTTTAACCCCTTCTTCATTAACGATCAAGGACGCTCAAACATCCCCACCCCTCCACCCAGCATCCAAGGCATGTCCCCCACATACCACCCTGTCCCACGATACATGACTCCTATAACAGTTACCTTATCCCAGAACATCCCCTCTGCCCCACAAGCACTGCAGATACCCCCTGGTGTCTATTGTAACAGTGGGAACACGGTGTACATGCGTCCCTCACCGTCTCAAAGTCCTCAACCCACTCCCTGGTCCTCATCTGGGACATCTGTGTACCAGCAGTCTCCTTATGCTACTCCGACATACCAGTCTCCTTACAGCTCTCCCCAACATCAGGTCCAGCAACCGCCTCAGGTGTTTCTGCCCATAAGTCCCCCCACCCTCCCTGGGCTTTCCTACCAGCAGACGCCAGTTTCCCACAGGCCTTTTATGTCCTCCAAAGTCCCTATGAAGAACCATATAGAGATCACACTGGAGGGACAACGATCACGGAGCAACTCCCCTGTACATGCTCCGCAGGGAACACTCTATATGGCCAACAGCCCTTCTCCAAGTTCCCCATCCCGGGCTATTAGTATGACCGGACCCCCCGGGGCCTCCATTCATCAAGGAATGTATGTCCACCAGGGTGTGGCAAGGCCCCGGCCTGCATCCTCACCTCAGCCGGCCAGCTCTGCGTTCATCAAGATCAAAGTGTCCCCTGGCCAGGCACAGCGTTCCTCAAGCTCTCCACCAGTTGAGACAGAATCCCTCCTCAATATAGTGCACCAGGGTGAGCGCCACGGTGCACCTCCTCCGATCCTGCCCATCTCTGCCCTGCCTGGGAACATCTCCAGTCACATCAACCGCATGCCTAGACGATTCAGCTCCGGCTCGGATGACTATGCATATACTCAAGGTATGAATCTGCTTATGTAAACCCTTATGTGTATGTATATGCAAATAATTAAGTATATATATACTCTTTACTGTCAAAGTGGTCATTTCTTGTCCATGATTAGCTTTTTATGCAACTCCTTTGCATCAGTTTATGGTGTTTGTATGCATCAGTGTTGGGTGTATGTGGGCAAGTCTTCAGGCTTGTATGCTTGTGTATGTCTCCTCCTCAGCACTGCTCCTGCACCAGCGTGCTCGGATGGAGCGTCTGATGAAAGAACTCATGCTGGAGCGGCAGAAACTGGAGCAGCTGAAGAAGGAAGTGAATGAAATGGAATTTGACGCCCTGCAGAGACGCTTCAGACGGGTGAACAGCACCAGCCTGATCCCTCGGGTAAGTGAGAGACAAGGCTTTTATAGTGTGTATAGTGTGTGAATGCATATTTTTGAAGGAGTGCGGGAACACACACCCACTTGTTTTACATCGCTAATAAAGGGAATAAATGAATCCTCATCAAATTCTCCAAATGAGCCTTGCATATAAAAACATACACACCTAGAATCTACATGCAGAATGTGCAAATACTATGGGGTGGAAATGCTTCACAGACTGAATGAATCTCTTTTGAAAAAGGTTAAACCTCTTTACATAATGTACCCATCCAGTGCAACTGTATTCTCTTTCCTCTGAATTTAACAAAGTTAAACAGTGATAAACTGCCTTTATGTGTGCAGTTAATGTGAAAAAGTCATGTACTTTGTGTGTGTTCACATTTCCTAGCCTGAAGATATGACCAGAATTCGGTCGCAAAACAGACAACTCCAGATTGACATCGATTGCACCTTGAAGGAGACAGATCTGATGCAGTCTCGAGGTAGCATGAATATACTCCTCTTTATGAACTGAACCTTAGCATGACTGCACAGATTGTTCGAAATTGTGTTGAAAACTATGACTACCATTTGCTTCATCCATCTCTTATTTTTAATTTATGTTTTAGGCAAGTTTGACGTGAGAACCATGAACAACTTTTATGATAATATTCAGCCTGGTCCTGTTGTACCTCCAAGAGGTGGGAATTCATTTATTTTTAATTTGATTAAAGTCAGCTGTCACAATGTTGCATATTTAAACATTTCATTATTTAATTTTTTGGTAATTCTTTACAATAAGGTTCAATTCGTTAATATTAGTAAATGCATTAGGTATAGGTAAAGCATTAATTTTGGTTATTAATTTCTACATATGTGAATACATTTTCAACATTTCAAATGAATTCTGTGTTCCTGCAGTTTCATAATTACCATAATTGTTAGATGATAACCAGGACATTACACTAAAGCCCTGTCATTTTGAGGGTTTCCACTTGTTGTAGCATCAGTCAGGTGGTAGAAGTTAGAGCTCTCCAAAAGCTCTTCCGAATTTAATTATGCTTCAACATTTCAGCAAGAGAACATATTTGGCCTTAAATGTAAAATGAAATGTAAAAAAAAAAGAAGAAAATAAATATATTTTTGATATATATTTATTTATATAAGACATATTAACTAATGTTAACCGATTGAACATTAAGTTACAAGTTTTCTGCTATGCTAGAATGTATCCTAGATGTGGTTTTCATTAAAAATCTCATTGTATTTGTAGACTAACCGCCACTGAGCTAAAATTAGCCCCTTGCTCTCTGAATATCCTGTCAGATTTGTCCTGACCTCTGACTACACCAGTGGAGTGGAGGGTATTAGGTTGCTTGTTATGATATAGTGTTTCTTGCACCCTAGTACTATTTTCATCGCTCTTTTGTTGCTATGCGGCTCCAGTGGCCCTAATGTCAATGGGTGTGGCAGAATGCTAGAGCTTCCTCAAGCCTTCAAATTTAGCTCACAGCAGTAAGAAATAAGTGTGTGTATGCTGTTTTCACACTGTTTTGTCACCTCTTTCTAGTTAAGCCTCCGGTCGTGCAAACGGACGAGGATTTTGAGGGTGCTCAGTGGAACTGTGAAAGCTGCACTTTTCTTAACCACCCTGCGCTGCACCGCTGTGAACAGTGTGAGATGCCACGCAACACTTGAGCCGGCTTCACCGCGACCCTTCCGACAGGCCATGAACCGCACTCTTCCTACTAATCTTCTGTTCCATCACGCAATGTTCAAGACCCATCTATCATTCGACAATTTTCGTCCCTTGTGCCCTCAGCTTCACCCAGCAATAACTGAGCCATACCCCACAGAAAAAGAGACAACTACTTTAGTAAAATATTATCCAATCAGACCCACCTTGTGTTTCCTCTTGAGGAGCTTCCTGCACTTGTATTTACCTTTTTTCTACTGAAAGTTGCTTTAAAAGAGGATGTAGGGAGACTTGACTTCACAGAAACAAGGGATTGATTGATTGGCACTGGAGTGGACCAAAAAGGTGTGGTTTTAGGAGAGGGTGGAGCTTCCAGATGTGAGGAGGTGTGGTTTACCAAGCTACCATTCCAAGAGACTGTGGTGTTTACACAGAAAAAGCCCAAACAATCCCACGTGCAGGGCTTCTCTTACAACACATTCGTTGTTTTGAGATAAGCAGGGGCTGAATAATTTTAATGTAGACTTTACACTGTATGTGCTCACTATGAGCTCTTCTCATGAATGATGAACACTACAAGACCTGCATATGAACCCATACCTGGTACTTTTATGCATATTCCGCACTGTATTCTGTTTAAGATGTTGATCTCCTGTGCAAATGCCTCAAATTGCTGTACTTAATAAAGGATCTCGTTCTATGTGACTATATGCTGATGTTGAGATCTTCAAAATGTAAAACCACGAGCATACCACATTGTTCTTTTTAAATGTTTATTTGATTAGTATATAAATTAGAACAGTATGCCACAACTGCATTGAGGATCTAAAAATCCTAACAGAAAGCACACAATCTCTCAAACACGCACTCAAATGAGACATGCACCCTAATTCAGACACATCAACATGCGCACAACAGACTCACAGTGCTAAAAAAACAACCCTACAGTCTGCCTTTTACTACCTGTACGGATACTTGTGCAAAAGACTAATAATCACTCCAGATACCAGTCAAAAAACTAGTCTATATGAAAGACCTAGGTTTTCTACAATGCAAAGTATCTTCTATCAAATCCCTTTTAAATTGAATATGCAGATTTTTCGTTGTGTACAAAGTAATTAATGACAATTCATGTGCTATGTACATGATCTGTGCTTAAAGTAACAGCTGTCTCCATTTCTTAGCATTTTATGAGATCAAATATGCTTTGATACACATCTGTGGAGAAAGGGGTGGTCATATTTACTGTTATATGGCAAATTTTTGCATTCGAGATTCAGTCATTTCAATAAGATACAGTGCCAAGGGGAATTTCACTGGAGGGTGAAAGATTTTGCAGTGGGTTCAAACTAAGTTATCGCATTAAAAAATAGCCATTTCAGTAGGGATCCATGCAAAAGGGGAATTTCAAATCTCAGAATATGTTTAAATTGGTCACGTGAAATCATTGTGTTGACCAATAAAGTTGCTGCACCTTACGTTGCAATTGACCTTGGAAAGTTCTCTATTTTGTTTTTTAACATTACTAATATTTACCGTTGATCAGTGAAATTCTGTCATTCCAACAGAAATCCGTGAGATCGGGAATTTTACATCAGTTTCCCAGGCAGATTTCACTTGTATTCAAGTTGGTCACAAATTCCCCACGCTGACCAACAGAAAGCTGCTTGGTTTGAAAGTGACTTAAAGCTCTTGACAATGGATCTTTTTTACGTGCAAAATTTCACAAACTTTGCTGCACCTTAAGGGTAAGATCTTTGACCAGTTTATAATTAATTACACTGATTAGTACTTTCTTATTTTAAGTTAAGATTTTATGTTCTCAGGTACATTCCTAACAGTTTAATTTTGTCTTTAAACCTGTCTTGTATCTGGCAAGTATTAAAACAAATGTGTGGCACAGTTTTATTCTGTCAGATTTGTAGACTTCTGTCTGCCTTGTTTCAGATCCCAACACAGATGGAGGTTTCCCCACTGATTACATCACAGACTGGCAGTATTTCTGTGAACATGGGCTGACATCTGGAATCAGATGCTTATCTGACAGTCAGAAGAAGATCATAGGTGTTAGAATGACTTGAGGAGAGAGAGAGAGAGAGAGATGACATGGAAAAAGAATTAGAGTTGGATGATGGGGTTTAATTGCATGAAAGAGTAATCTGAGGGAAAAGGATCCAAATCTATGCATCTAACAGCTCGGCATTGCCCTGCATTTTAAGGGTCTTTGTGTGTTTGCAAAGTCAAGGGTCAGTTCCAAATGAACGTTCAGTGCAACAGTGAAGAGGACATTGAAGTTCATTATGGGTGTCATAGCATGTTTAGTAGTAATCTTCGTAGTTCTTAGGGTTCAGGCAGTAGAGAATCGCTCCTCCGAAGGAGAAGATGGTGGCTCCCCAAGCCAGACCGTAGCCCCAGTTAAACTCGTGGTATATGCTCAAACTGATGGTCTCGATGAACTTGATGGGATACAGCACCAAACAGCAGGCCTGTAGGACCACTGTGAGAAACAGAAGAGCGGAGGCAATGAAATTTGAAATCATCAAAGAGACAAAAGTAGGTTAAGAACATTAAAAGTCTGAAACCTCAATGGGCTTTATTTCTTGATAAGCTCCTCAACAAAGTGAGCGACTTCAAAGCAATGTAAAAATCCTCTCAAAAAAAGAGATGCGCAAATGTCTGGTTTCGAAATACCTTACATCTTTTCCCTGTGATGCGTTCATATCGAGAACAACTGATTACTGAAGCAGCTGTGTGATGTGGCTTGGAAAAAATAATGCATTTGCTGTTTCCTGGTCCATTAGCCGCAGGAGTTGCGTCATGGAGCCAACAACACATTTTAAATTCATAATACATGAAGCCTAATTTAATGTGCATGGAAAACAGAAATGAGAAACCAACTCATTAATGTCTTCAATGTAAGTGTGTGTGAGTGTATGCACGGTTGTGTCTATTTCACCTGCAGCAAAGAGCATAACAGCGACTGGTCGGTAGAAGCGTCTCCTGGAGCGAATGCAGACAGACACCAGAGCCACCAGGAAGGAAAGGAGAATAAGGAATGCTCCACCCAACAACAAGGCCAATGTGGCAATCTGCCAGTCTGCATTAAAAACGATACATAAAAATGCATTACATTCATAATTATCATATTTTATCCGATGAAAAAAAAATCCAATGGGATATATGCCTCATTTACTATATGTGCTAAAGAAACCTTCAAGACATAACCATCCAAAATGACCATTTTTACTTTTTTTGTCCTTTTTGATGTAATTGCATGGAAATCATCAATGACCATAGTATTCATAAATTCTCCTTTTGTGTTGCTTAATAGCCAATAGAATAGATTAAGGGTGAGTGGTAAAACTTTACAATAAGGTCCCATTAGTTATCATTAGTTAATGCACTAAAATGTTTACTCCGGTCTTTTAAATAATATTATCAGACCTCTGGTTTTAAGATTAATAAATGCTTTACAAGTCATTTTCTTTCTTAGTTTGTTAACCTATGTAGTTAACTAATGTTATTATTTTTGTATAATATTGTTCATATTTTTGTAAACTATTCCTTTAACAGACTCTTTTAAAATGCTGAAAAGTCAATACACACATGGCTACAGAATGGCTGACACGAACACTCACACCTTGGGTTTGCGTAACTGAAGGAATGAACCTCTATGGGCAGCAGAAAGCTTATCGACAATTCTGGTGAGCTAAATGGGGCATCATGTAATGTATTCTTCCCTCCCTTTCTTTCTTCTTCAGTCCCTCTTATTTCTGCTTTTCATTCAAGCACTCTGATAAACTCAGCTCGAGTAGGGCCCAGAAATAGCACTGAATCCTCCATGGAATGTGGGAGTGAGGGAGGGGGCAATGAGAAAGAGACAGAGAGGAGGTGTCTGACACAGTATGCCTGCTTCCATATCTGAAGACATGAGAGTATATGTGTGGAATCTCACAAGCAGTTTGGGACGACTCCTGAGGAATCTCATTAGGTAGGCAAAAGGGGAAGCGCATTATGAGCAGATGATCTCTGAGGACTGACTGGTCAAGTTTTTTTTAAGCTAGGGAGGCTGGGAGTCATTTTTTTCTAATTTGTCATATTATTTCTAACTCAGAATGTCAAATACTTCAAATTATTTAATAGTGAGTAGCTTACATTTAGAGACAAATATTGTTCATAAAATTTTTTTAAAAAAGATCCAAACAATGCAACATTTTAATTTTTGTATGAATCAAAATGAAAGATTTAAATGATTAGTTTTGAATCAAGAATGAATCAGCGTTTTGCATGAATCAGTTGAGTGAATAATTCAATGACTCAATCATAAGGACAGTTATTTGTTTCGAATCATGAATGATTCATTGTTTGTGAACTAATCATTTAAGTGAATGATACATCAACTTCAAGGTATGTCACTTGTGTTGAATCATAAATGAATGGGACTGTCCCGAATGTGGACTTACAATGGCTGGTGGGCCGACAGTCAACTGTTGGATTCAAGTGTTACAGATTCCTTCCAGACAGTCAAAGCAGTGTTATGTCACAAAAGTGTGGACTCAGAGGAAGACCAAGGATTTTGGGGCCATTTGGGACAGGGCCAACCATTGTTTGTAAACAAATCAGTTGAGATAATGATTCAGTAACTCCCTTAAAAGGCCAGTCATCTGTTTTGAATCCTAAATTAATTGATCTGAATGACGGTATAGATTTCAATGACTCGGTATAGATTTCAATGACTCATTTGTATGGACAGGAATTTGTTACAATTTGTTACATTTCTAAATTAAACATTGTTTTTAACAAATGGGTTGAATGAATAGAGACTCATAAAGACTGTTGCATCATTGTAGCTTGCAGAAAGGCGTACTTACAGTTTACTTCTAGCAAGTCTGTTTTTTTCCCCTCAGTATAGGGAATTTGGGGAATTTTAAAGATGGCAATTACACAACAACAAAAAGAATAAGATATCTGTGTTTACTCAGTGCTAACATACATCTAAAAATCTCAAAGTTTCATTAACTACATATTCAGGGTATCTGTTATTCAGGGGCAAGCAAACAATCTATTGCAACACTATCCATTATAAATAAAATCATAGACACAGTGTGTTTGTACTGTTACACAAGTTACAAAAACAAGTACATTACAGGAACCACTGGTCATTAATAATTTAAAAGGTTTGTTGTTTTAGATTTGAAAAACTCTAACTGGTCTTTTATTACTATATAAATGAGGCCAACAATAGCAAACTAGGACATTTTGACTAACCATCTTCTCCTGTATTATGTTCACAAACGAGTTTCTCAAGAGTTACTTCGGAAAGCTAAAGAAATCATATTATATACATTAGAAACAAAGGCCATGATAATGTTTTTTAGTCATCATGTGATAAATGATTCAATTACTGAACCTGAGAAAGGACTCAAAACATTTCATAAGACATTGATGGCTGTTTGTTTAAATAAAACCATAAAAGCCCTGAATCCTGTCACAGGATTTCGTCATCACACAGTGATATCTGTAAATAGAAACATCTTCATCAGCTCAGGAAAATGATCTATAATTTTCTCTGCTGGAAAATAATCATTTCTAGCACTAAATCAAGTCAAAACATAATTTTCAGAAATGGCTGAGATTCAGCTTCATTCCACTGTACTATAGTTTCAAATATAAACGAAGCCGTTAAAAAAAAAAAAAAAACGAAGCATAATAATGATGTCTGTCATCGCAGGAAGTTGGAGAGAGATGTATGAAAACAGAGCTGCTGATATATGCTTCCATATAAATATTTAATTCTGACACCTCGATCTCTGACCCCTCTGAAGAGCTACCAAAAGCCTGCAAATCATCAACGAAAGTGTCTTTGGGGAAAAGATTTTGACTTCATGTACCCTTGAGGTCTACATCTGAGGGGTCTCTGGCAGAATGGAGCTTATCCAAAAACCCCTGTAGGACTACAGATGGAAATGAGGATATGAGATAAAAATCAAAACATTCATTACTGTAATCTGTTTTTCAGCAAGAAAGTGCCTCTTAGCTAGGTTCTTTCAATCAGATACCGTGACGAGGGGAGAAAGAAGTCCAATCTTATAGACTGAATTACGTCAATAAGACACAGTGCCTCCGCAGAAAGGAAGAGAAACCGGTGTAGCCTACACTTTGCGCTGTGGACTCCACACTGATCCGCTGCCTCTTCACCAGTCGAGTGTAACATCAGCACAAACAGACACTTTCAACAAAAAACTGTTGTTCACGAATATCTCTCCCAGAGAGCTTTCCCAACCTCAGATTTCCGCTAATTGTGTACATGTAAAAGGGAGTGTGTTTATGTTAGCATATCTATGCTGTTTAATTGACAGTGATAAACTTAAAATGATACCCTGGAGTCGATGAAATATGCCTGTATATAGTAGGCTGTGGAGTCAGCCGGTAATTGCGAGGCTAATGAGATTTAGTTTAATGCACAGTTCATGACACAGAGGAAACACAGAGGAAATGGAAGGACTGATTACAGAAAACCTAAAATCAATAATGCGCTGCAGAGGGAAGTCATTCACCCAGGCTGCTCCTTTGGTATTTCGACTACAGCTTTATGACTTTATATGGAGTCAAACTGTGCCTCTTAAATATGATGGGACAAGGTCCTGAGCCAAATAAGTTATCATTGCAAACCAGAGCTAAAATAACACCTAAAATCTTAACTGCTTATGGCTATCCGAGACTTAACTATTAAAAAAAATTTGGCACCAAATATCTCTACCAACATACAAGAATATGAAGGGGGAAGTGCCTCCAAACAGTGGTTCATTCGCTAGTAAACCTTCACAGATGCCAAAAAGGAAGTTTCTTTTTCAGGGCCAAATGACATTTCTAGAATGCAGCACTTGTTTCCTTGGTAACTAATCTGTCCACATTAGGGCCTCTAAGGAGCTCTCCTCTCACACTTAACCTCACTCCTTGGCCGGTGAGGACACCCTAACAAAGGCTCATTTTATAGACAACAAAAGCAGAACGAAACCCCAGCTGGACCACTGATTCCATCACACATTCCCACATCATCCAAAAGCCCTTCCACCAAACAAGCTGTGAATAAAATACAGCGTCCTAGTAAATGTTGAGGATCGATATCATTAATTAAGGAACAAACATTGTCTCTGTAATTAGATGAATCCTGACTTGCTGTAGGCAGGATCTTTTTATTAAACAAGACGAATTCAAGTGATACTAACTAGTAACACACACTGGGCACTTATTTTTAAGTAGCTATAGTCCCTAAAAATAAATCCTAGTGATGCAAATTAGCAAATAATCCAACAGGACCTACATTATTTTTTATTTATATATTATATGTGCTTACTCATTATATATAGTAATTAACTATTAGAATGTTTTATTTCAATAGTTGGTGTAACCTATTAAGATTTTTTACTTAATCTAGAAAAAAAAGCAACTGAAATGAAGAATGTAACTAGTAACAATTGGGATAGATCTCGAATTATGTAGGATATAGGCTATTTAAAAAGTAGGCTTCTATTGTTGAAATATAAGTAACTTTAAAATGCATACAATTGCACTAAATGTGCAACAAAAAAATGGTCATCTCTGTTTTAATCTGACAAAGAAATGTAAAACGCAAATTGTTGACTGTTTTCTCAGTGTTTAGTAAAAACTGGTTAAGCATGAGCTGAACAATGAGTGATAACGATGCGCTTGGGAGCGAAGGGCCCCTTTTGTTATATCTCATAAATCAAATATGTGCCTTCAGGGCCATGTTGCAGAGCTCACTAAAGTTAAAGAGACTGCGTCCTTTTTTGTTTCCCCCGCATCTTAAAATATGTATGTGCAGCATCCTATTTGAACATTTGCAGTGTTTATTGCAAAGTTAAAAAGTAGCGGCTCTCACCGGTCCCTTTCTGCCCCAGCGTGCTGTCGCACTTCCAGTCCGCGGAGGCAGCATGCTTCCTGCACGACTCCCACAGGGACAGGTGGTACTGTTCATCCGCGGTGACCCACGCCGGGCTCAGCACGGCCCCAACATCCAGGCACAGCGCGAGGAAAATACACACCAGACCCACCAACTTCAGGGGCGTCAACGCCGACACGCGCACCTCCTCCGCTCCGCTCACGGACGAGGCCATGTCGGCTGGATGCGCCGGTGATGTGGAGCGATGTTGTGATGTGGATCGATGTTGCGCTGCGTCGCGGAGAAGCCAGGAAAGATGATCCCAGACTATGTTTTCAGATCTGTGTGCGCGATCAGTGTTTTGAAGATCGTGGAGCAGCTGCGCGAGAGGGACGCTGTAAGCAGCTGCCCTCGCGCTTCTGTGGACGCGACTGCACTGCACATTATTGAAAAATCTCTGCTCCACCTGCAGGGTCCTAGTGCCTAGCTAGAACTCCCTGTTCACAAACAGGGTATGAACGATTCGTTTACGAACAGAAATGAAACGTTCCAAGCGGACTGAACAATTCATCAAAATATGTGAACCTCCCGAGTCTTCCGACACGCAAAAGCCTGAGAATTCGATTGAGAGCAAAACCTAAACTGCTTTAATAGCCAAACAATTTAAATTATTATATAGAATATGTAGCCTATATGTGTGTGTGTGTTTTTTTTTATTTATTTTTTTTTTAATTTAGGCTATTAATTTATTAATTAACAAGTTTTTTCACTCAAGAAGAGATAACCTACATTATTGTAGCCTATGTACAAATAATTGTTTAGGTTACTGCATGCTTTTTATTAGATGAATCATGGCTGCAGCAAAGCAAAATACAATATATGCTTATTAATAGGCTAATACTTAATAGTAGGATATAAATACTAATGTGTCGAGATAGCTGCGGTTTAGCATGTTAATAAGCCAATTTAACATGGAAGGATCACTTGACCTTTAAAAAGAATCACTGTTGAATCAGTTTTTTTTTTTTTTTTTTTTTTTTTTGAAGCGGACTGTTCAAAAGAATCGATTTGCGGAAATGAGTCGGACGTCCCGTCACTGCTTCTCAGCTTGCCTTTAGATTGTGGCATATTTCTCTCGCATGATATTCCCTCATTTGCTATTTTCTCCCATTCTCCCTCTTCATTTTATCTGTGCTATGTGCTCTCACAAACACGCAGATAGAGCAATGTGTCTTATTTCAGACAGATAATGAATCATCTTTCTCAGTATAATTAGAGACACATGAGTGCTGATAGAAATGCTTTCCAAACGTTGTGTGGGGAAGGGAAAATATTATTTCATCAAAAAAATAAAAAGAAATAACTGGTGCATAATGTAGCCTATCTAAAACTGTTCATTTAAAAAGTAGGCCTTTTATTTTTTTGCAAGTATATGAATGCATATTCATTAGTAGAGCATAGCACACTAGCGCCATGAAATTCACTTATAAGTCAAAAGAGAGATTAATCAGTTTCCTCCTTTTTCCACATTTTTCATGATTGGAAAGTCTGTCAACAAAGGACACCTGAAATTCCATTACACTATCAACCGCTTGGCCTTGCTAACAAAAGTATCTAACAGAAAGAGATAACACCCTCAATACATTCTTTGTTCAGTTCACAAGATTTACACTCACATTCTTCTGTAACTCCACTGTGTGTTAACACAGCAAGATTAAACTTCAAATTCTATTACTGTTTTCAGTTCATCATGAATGAGCATTTTATGTGGCGTAATGAATTATTATAATTGCAATTAAAATGAATGATTGTTGTTTAACAGGTCAAAAATACTGGTTTACCTTGAAGGTAGAATACATTCAGAATTTAACAGACTGGCACTCTCAGTTGCAGGCAATTGTCCCCCCCCCCAACCCCCCTCTGCAAAGATGAGACAAATTCTTTCTCTTCTCATCTATTCAGGTCAGTAAGGTTTTTTGTTTGTTTGTTTGTTTTTATCAAGGATTTTGTGAAAGAGACAGGAATAATATGAGATACTGTGTGTGTATTGCATCCTTATGCTTGTTTCAGAAATGAATATGTACTGATTTTAGACACCATTTGTTGTTAGCATTATAAGTGCATTTTTGTCTTATAAGCAATCATTAAATCAAGAGATGTAGCTGTAAATAAAGCACATAGTCTCATAACACATTAAATGCTTAGCTAGAATACATTAAAAGAAAAAACTGGACAGTGTTATGCAGGTCTTTATACTGCCGGTCAAGGTTAGATAATCAAAAATCAAACATAGGCCAAATGTGTTTTCAAGTAGCTCTTGGAGCAACTGCCAATTCTAATCAGAGACAGAAGAAAAAATAATCCTATATAGCCCCAAAAAGACACTATTCAAGTTAATAGTGTAGCAAGATAAAAATTGAGTCCATGTTGATCAATACACACATCAGAGAAAATAAGCGAGATTACTGTGATAGCAGTATTTTGAACTAGGTCTACATTTCATTTTATTCATTGATTTTAGGCTACTTGATCATTTATAAATTTTTTGTTTTAAATTTTTTCAACGAAAATTGTTCCCTTATACAGTTTGATAGAAGGCTAATGTACAGTTTTTGCTTTGCCAGAAAAAAAAAGAAAAAGAAAATTCAGCAACAATGAAATTTTAATTAAAATCCATTTTCTAGAGACTGACATGAAGAAGAAAAAAATAAAATGAGATGAGATGAATATCAACCGTAAAGACTATGTATTTATGACAGGAATAAAGTATCCATCACAACCTGATCACATTTATTTAAGATTTATTTAATGCACTAATGTAGTTCACTTGTTTCACGTATTCACAGTATTTTCTGGCAAGCCATATAAACGTTACGAATTCCTTCCTGTCTCATACACATACACAAAGGGATTTACAAAAGAAAAAATATTGTTCTGTAATTACCGCCCATATCCCACAAAACGCGTCATCAGCTTACTATCATGTTTTACTATCCAGTTCATTCTGGCTCCTGACTGCGCATGCGCCGAATCAGGGCATTTGGATTGTGTACGGCGCATTGGGGTGGAACGGGTAAACACAGTTTTTGTTTATTCTATTAATCTGATTTAAAGTCGCAGCCTTTTTAAATTATTATATACAACACATAAAGCCTCGGGCGCGTCGATAGATATATTCATTTGTGCCGTTTTTATGTATAAAACCGCGTCGACAAGCTTCAGGAGATAGTCATCATGTATATGGATTGAATTAGTGACACAATTTTGTATTCCTGTCATGTTTTTTTAACGTCTCTTGGCTGCAGCTGTACGTTTCTGTATATTGAAATAACAGTCGTTTTGTGTACATAACGTTTCCCGTTTTTATTTGTGTGCTGACAATGATTGACGAACATGCTAGTACGCCAACAGTCCTTGAGCCATACAAAATGATTTATGATTTGGACAGATTCTTGTTTGTTTATTGTGATTTAACATATGGACATAGCTCTGTAGAGCTGTATGCCGAATTCCATCGAGAATATTGCTGTTGTTTTGGATTTGAGAAACGGAAAATGCAGAAGTGATGTCCTGTAAAAGGGTGGTCGTTGATTAAATCTGGTCGTCTGTTCTGTTGTCCCCTAGGTCCAGTTTCCCTCTTTGAAAAGCTGCAGGAATCATGGGAGCTGGTGAGTCTTTTTTATGCTTTAGTTCTACAGACTATTTGATATTTAAAAGGATACCTTTTTTTTTTTTTTGCGTTGCTAAAATATGTAGTGGGTGTGTATGCTAAACCAGCATATGATGTCATGGATGTCAAGTGAAGGCGATGCATCTTTCTGTACTTGGTTTTAGTCACAGATTATCAACAAGGGTCTTGGCCTACATAGCACCTATAATATTCAACCCATGCTTAATCAGATCATTTTGGATCACAATACAGCATCAAATTTATTTCTCCCACTCTCAATGCTGAAGAACAGTAGGCTACTCTTTCACAAGCTCCCTATGCCTGGGAGTAACCTGCATTTCAAAGAAATCACTGTCAGTTATAGCCCCCCTCCTTGTTTCTGTGCTGTGTGCTTATTGTTTGTATCTCTGTCAGTGTTCCTGCCAGCAGATGATGCGCACTCGGTGCTGCGGAGGCTCCCGAGAGCAAACTTCTTCTTGGAGGAGATGAAACAAGGGAACATCCAGCGAGAATGCAGGGAGGAAATCTGCAATTATGAAGAAGCCAGGGAGGCGTTTGAGAATGACGAAAAAACGGTGAGTTTGAGTTAGATGCAATCTCATGTTTTTGCTTGAACTTGAACACAAAGTCCTCTCCGTCATTACATGCCATGGCATTTCCTCTTGGCAGGAAGTGAGCATTATCGACAGGAAAAGGCTCAGTGGATACACATTTTCTCAGGATGGTTAATTATGCATCATTCAGATTAGGGATGTTTGAGTCATTTACTTGTGGGCATTTACATTGTTTATACGAAATAACGGAACAATATAAAAAGTATGTTTTTATGTAATGTGTGCTCTTGTCGAGTCCAGTACAGGGCTATTTGGGGGGGAAAATATAATTTCTTTTATTTATTTTATTTTTCTCAGATGATTGTAACAAAGAAAATTAAATAAAATCAATACAGGTTTGAAGTGCTTGTTTGTAGATATGCATGCATGTTTGTCCAAAAATATATTTGGAAATAACTGAATATAATCATTAATATTGTGATTTCTTATTATTTGTACTTAATACAAATATTAAAGGAAATAAAGAAAAACAAGATTTTAAGAAAAATAATACAACAATCATTTTATTTGCAGTAAAACTTTCAAATGACAAGATTCGTATAGATGGCAATCTTTATTTCTTCATTTTCAAATATTAAACTCTTTTGTTGTAAAACCTCAGAGAGCCTTTCAGCTTCTCCTTTGTTGACAACAAATGGTTTGTAACTGAGCACTTAATATTGCTAATCTAAACACTATTTCAATGTGGTGCACAGTCGTTGGATAGGGTGTGGTTTTTGTTTTCAATACAAGCAATTTTGTTTTGCTTATTTACATGTATCCAGACAATGTCCTTATCAAATAGTTTTTTTTTTCTCTCTTACAGAGGCGTTTCTGGGAGGAGTACCAGCGTGAGAGCAGCCCCATGCCTGGAGGTCTGGAATCCATCGCCGGTGGCATTCATTCTCTGTACCTGATTTTACCCCTGCTGCTGGTTTTGCTGCTCATTGCTGCGGTTTCCATCACGGTTTGGAGATGCCACTCACGCAAAAGATACCAGCAAAGCCCTGCCATTGGGCGTCCACAAAGAGACACAGCCTTATCAGTGGTGTCCATGGACCAGTGGGGTCGGCACTACCATCCTGACATCAGTCCTCACTCAGAGATCAGTGCCCACAGTAGCCCCGCCTACCCTGGTGCTGACCTCACACATGGGCGGGGCAGTCAGGGTGACCCGCCCCCTTCATATGAGGAAGCTGTGGGCCATACAGATATACAGATTGAAGCGGAGCCTCCACCACAATATGAAGACATCATCAGTGACCACAGTAACACAGTTATCACCTCCCAGGGAAAGTGATGGATCTTCCAGGCATGTTATCCAGCCTCATGTAGGGATGCATATTGATGCCAATACACCAATACTGTTAACTCTGTCATTCCTTACTCGCTGTGTCTCTCTTCTCTTTCATAGCTTATGTTTTGGCGGGATATGAACATGCTTTGCCCCGTTTATTTTTTAAGTACTATAAATATTTTTTTACAACATCACTACTTCTATGACAGGCTTTTCAACTCAAAACAGCTAAACTTTACTAAATGTGAAGAGAAAACAACTAATGCAATAACATTATCCACAGTTCTGTAATTCGGATATTGATAAACATTAAGATGCTTTGATTTCAGAGATGTTCGTAGAACTCATAAAAACATGAATTCTGTACTGTGACGAAGTACTGTGATGTCATCAGCCATTCTTTTGAGTTAGTAAGTCCTATGGATGTTAGAACATCTTAGAAAGGAACTGAACATTTGGTCAGTTGTGGCCTCTCATGGCACAATTAAAACATATAGTTGTAAATAATCAGATTCTGAGGGGAAAAAAATGCACAATAATTTCAGGAAGTTTAAATTGTATTGTTTACTGAAATTCAAGGTTCATTGTGACCTTTATTAGTAGCCATTTAAACTTGGGCTATCTCTGTGTAATTGCATAAACGTCACTATGCACTGGACTCACAGCCTCAATGAAATGCTGATATTGGGTTGATTATTATAATTTTTTTCACTAGTTGAGGCGTTAAACACTGTGTTAGGTTTAGTTAGCATGTTGGAAACATTTTAGCTGAATGGATAACAAGTTAACAGTTTGAGTTGAGAATACATTGCTGATAACATTGACCAAACAAATTAAATCCAGATTTTATGTAGCATCATGGTTGTTAATTCTGAATCAGCCTCAAGTTGCTCAACCAAGTCAACATGTGTGTGGTTCTGATTCATATTTGGATTAAGGAAAATACAATACTGGATGGAATAATTCACCCAAAAAAATATATTTGCTGAGATTTTACTCACCCTCAGGCCATCCAAAATTTAGATGTATTTGTTTATTGGATCAGATTTGGAGATATTTAACATTACCTCATTTGCTCACTAATGGATCCTCTGCAGTGAATGGGTGCCATCAGAATGAGACTCCAAATATCTGATAAAAACATCACAATAATCCATAAGTAATCCACAGGACTCCAGCCCATTAGTTAACATCTTGTGCAGTGATGTTTGTAATAAACAAATATATACTTTAAATAATTGCTTCTGGCCAAAATATGAGTCCTCTATCCAAAATAAAAATTTCAGTGAAACATTCTGAGGCACCCGTTCACTGCAGAGGATCTATCCATCATTTTTGTGTGACGTCACACACTCATAGGAAGGAACGCCCACATGACTGCCAGTTATTTTTACCCAGTTTACATTAATTAGTAATGTAGTAAAATGGAGATATTTAAAGGTGAAATTCAATAAACACCTTACTGATGATGTATATTTTGTACAGGCAAGCATATGGACCCAGAATATAAACACAATGTGCAATGTTTCACTTTAAATGGTTTCTCATAGAAAACCCTTATAAGGAAAACACTGAACCATTAAGCGGATTGCATTTATATTCCAGCTTTATCTGCTTGCCTTTGTAAACTATGCATCATTAAAATGCTAATTACTGAATTTGATCTTTTAATATTACTGTTTTAAATATATTAAGGCACTTTAAGTATTTTTACGTTTTTTTTGCACTGTTTAATGATTGAAATCTTGCCATGGGTGCTAAATATGGATTGCAAATTGCCAAAACTTGCATCTTGTTCACATACCTTTGTTTTATTCTTTTTAGAGGTGATTTAAATATTTTGCCGCTGTGAGACAGGCTTTTGCTGCAGTTCTATGGATGTTTTGTCCTCCAGATCTTTGAGCCGGTCACATGACTGAAAGTGGTGTCGTGCTAAATTACTCCGAATCTGTTGCGATGAAGAAACAAACTAATCTGTGTCGTGGAAAGATTGAGAGTACATTTTCAGCAAACTTTCATTTTTGTGTGAACTTTTGTTTGAACTGTTGTATTGTGCAAGTGTGGTTTGCGGTTTGCCATTTCAGTCAAGCCACAGTGAGTTCAATGGCAAAACGTGGTGGACTAAACGGTCTATGCACACAGTCCAGTTTAGCAGTTTACATGGTCACAGCCTTGTGAAATTATTCTTTCTTGTAGCCAAGGAATAAACAGGCATATTAAGCATCCCAAGATGGGAAATCTAAGAAAATCAAGATGAATTGTTCATTGTGGAGGTAATTACTAAGGAGCAAGAAGCATGCTTTTTGTTTGTTATAAGCTGTTTGCAGAATCTCTTTTAGATGATTTAGAGTAAATAACTCGTGTTTTTTCTCTAACCTCTTATAGAATGTTGGAAATAACAATTATGACTTGGCCATGCTGGTGTTTTTTATCTGAGCTCTGGTATATTTTGAATGTGTTGAAGGCTGTTTTCACGCTTGGTTTGATTGTTGAAACAGTGGTTTGATTAAACCCCTTCTGCTTTCACACTTTAGTTTTGGGTCAGAATCGTAGTATGTTTGCATTTGCAATGCAAGTGTTAGCGGCAGCTGTGTAACACTATAAATAGAGTGTGCTACAAAGCGTAACTCTTTCCCCATGACATGATTTTTTTTTTGGTAACACTTTAACCTGACACCTTTATATATTATAAAGGTATTTATAATGTACATTGTTAAGGCATTCTTTATTTTTTATAAATAATTGTAACCAAAATTAAAATGAGTTATAATATTGGCAGATTCCTTGTTACATCTAAAATTAATTGTTTATCATGTCTTAATATAAAAAATGCAACTATGAATAGCAAGTATTGTGGTTACAATTATTCATGAGATCATACAATACATTTTAAGGTGTACATATATGCGCTTCAGTTAAAGTGTTACTGATTTCACCTTCTAAAATTTTCTTTTCAGACAGTTGAAAAACAATGTTGGATATTTGACACTAACTATTATGTTAGTTAGTCTAGTTTTCACCTCAGGCCCAGCTACACTAAACAATAACCAAGAGAATTTTAAATTAAGAACAAATTATGGGAACAAGCAGTATTAGTCCTCTAAAAAATTGAAGGAAAACTCAAGGAAATATTCAGTATTAAATATCAGGAAAGTGTGTGCTTGCTTGTGTGTGGTGGTGGTGGGGGGGCATAATAGAAAAATCTACTTATTGTACTTATTCAGTAACTGAGTGAATGCACTTTTTTTAGAGCACTGATTGCTCTTTGTAAATAAATATTAATTGATGTATAAAGATATTTTTAATTGATGTAAAAGATTTAATTTTTTTAGCAAATGCTGTTTGGTTTATCCTTTTGCCTTTCTACAGTTTATATTATCAGTTCGTTGACAACATGCTCAGCTGACAGAAATATGCAATAAAATACATGGCCAGCACTAACTCCAGAAACCTTTGTGAAAATCAGAATAGTCTCACTTTGCCTCAAATGATGTTGTTAAAGGTAAAGTAAAATAAGACTCGAAATACTCTGATGTTGTAAGTTTGGCTGACTTTCTGATGTTGTTGTATGTGTCCATGTATTATTCTCAACATTGATAATTGAGAGAATTTCCTGAGTGCCAAATCATCATATTAGAATCATCAATGTTAGAAATGGCTGTTAAAAATTCAGCTTTGCAATCACAGGAATGAATGTATTTGTTTTTATTTGTTTTGACAAATAATTAAATTGAATTGTATTAATTAACATTATTACAGTTTTTACTTGTCTTTTTTATATAAACAACAAAAATCCTTTGAAAACAAAGTAGCATAATGTACAATGTATTTGATGTTTTGAAGTATTCCCTTTTAGGTTTTATAAATGCATTTGTGGGATGAATACATATCATGCAGTTTTCTTATTTGTAAAAGCTTTTAAAGGCATGTCAGAACTGTTATTTTTTTTAGGTTTATAAACAACTAGACTACTTTTTTGACCAGATTTACAGTATAGTGTATCACATTAAACCACATATAAAAACACTTTATTATTTTGTAATACAGAGAATATCAACATTATAATGTCCTGAGAATACTTTAACTTTTTTAATATTCCTTTTTTTTCTTTTTTTTTTTAAGTACAGAAATCGATATGTGTAATAACATATGACAGGACATAAAACAGCCTTGAAGTGTGGCATAAAGAAAATTAACAGGGTAAGAAACACAATAATGGAATGGCACTTACATCACCACATGGTAAACATGACCATTTAGACGTATGTGATTTAACACATCCATTCAAAACAGCATACCAGAGTCATTACAGGTTTCGAATACACCAATAGTCATGATTAAAGCAGTGCAAGCAGAAACTAACACTGTCACAGGAGTAAACACTGCATTTCCAGTGAATCCATACAGCCAGTGGCAGTGCTAGAAAATTCATTACAGCAAAGCCACTAACTGTGTATTACTGCAGTGAGACAGCATAAACAATCAATAAGTCAAACGATGAGAATTTGTTTTGTCTGAGAAGTTGTATGAAATATGTTTAATATTACTGAGCAAATCGCAAGACAACCCAGCCCCCCCATTATCACAATTCCCACCCAATGATGCCAATATTGATGACTGGTTAAATGGGTCTTCCTCTCAGTCAGATCCATTCTTTAGGGTTTCGTAAGACCTCCAGCATCTCGGCTTCCCTACTGCCTTTGGCGGGCTCATGCATGTACTCCCACCTGAAATGAAAGATTTATGGCTAGTGAGTTAGTAATATTAAATGATAGATTAATACAATAAAGACAGTTTAAATGACACCAAAGAAATGAAACGTTTTTATAAGGGTCATATCATGAGGATTCCCATTTTCCTTTATTGTTTGAAGTTATTGTGTGAGCTCATTTTCAGAAATGGTTGTTTGGTGTGGAAAAAGTTGTGTTATAAGTGAACCTCAGGGGAAACATGAAAAAACCTTTAAACTTCTTTAAAGTCTATAAGTAAATGCTATAAAATATTGAAAAATAAAAGCTCAAGAGGATGATCCACGGTAACAGGCAGTAGCAGATGTGACAAAGTTTGCTAAATACAAAATCCTTTACCTAGCAGTAAGTGGTAGGGACATCAGGATGCTCTCGATGCGAGACCCTGGTGTGGCCAGGCCGAATTTCACCCCTCTGTCATACACCAAGTTAAATTCGACATATCTAGGAAATACAGAGAGTTCGGTTAGCTGCTGAACATTTTTAAATGACATACATATTATATAAATAACAACATCAAATTCAATTCAAATGTCAATTACAAAGGCAGTCATACCCGTGCTATATTATCATACCACTGTAACATATTGAATAATGACGAACATTATTAATACTGAGTTATTTGAACAGAGAATGAATTTGCATAAGATTTTTATATATTTATTAAGATTTATATATTTTAAGATTTTTGTATGTTGCTGGCAATTTAATATTTTCAGCATTATACTATAAAGCAATAAAAATATATTTATATACATTACTGTTCAAAAGTTTGGGGACGGTAGGTTTTTAAAAATGTGTTTGAAAGCAGAGTATATATATATATATATATGTGTGTGTGTGTGTGTGTGTGTGTGTGTGGGTGTGTGTGTGTGTGTGTGTATATATATATATATATATATATATATATATATATATATATATATATATATATATATATAAATAACCCCCCTTCATCAGCATGGACTCCTTCTTTAACCAACCTGCCTCTCCTGACTTGCTGCCAGTCCTTCTCCTCAGGAGTGAAGGAGTCATTTAGATGTTTGTATACAATGGGCAGGTAACAAGGCACCACAGTTTTAGCGCAGCTCTTCACAAAATTAAAGACCTCCTCCTGATTGGGGGAATCCAAATCGTCAAAAAAGATCCCACCAATGCCTCTCGTCTCTGCTCGGTGACGGATGTAGAAGTAATTGTCACACCTTAAGAGAAAAAAAAAATACAAACACTGACACTAACCTAATATTGAAAAGTTCAATGTAGTTAAAAATCTAGTTAGTTACAAATAAAATTAAATGTAACAATATTATAAAATACAAAAATGAAGTACTAACAATCGAGGATTTGAAAGACTTTGTCTTTTAAATGAGCATCGATCTCATTCAGGATACACAAAACAAAATTTAAAGGGATGCCTTGAAACAAAAGAAGAAAAACAATGACTGCTGTAAACAATGAGAATTGTTATCACTGCTGAACAGTTCAAATCCACCCAGAAGATAAAACGCTCCTACACACATCCTCACACCCAAAACAGCAGTGACACACCCCATGCAAACTACACACAACAGTAATCAGATTCCTACCACTTTTTGAAGTCTGGGTAATACTTGGGATGGTGCTTGTCACATGCTTTCTTCAGAGTCTTGTGGAAATGGGTGGCATCTTCCAAATCAACATAAACAGGAGTGAGATCTGTTCCACCACCAAACCACCACTGCTTTGAGCCTGTGACAAGGAGGGAGATGGATAGAGAAAGTGATGGGTGGTGGTCACAGATAACAACATCTCTCTTCCCAGTTCCCACAGCCTCGAATGACTTGGCAAGAACACTCACCGTCTGCCTCCTCAATCTCAAAGTATCTGTAGTTGAAGTGCACTGTGGGAATGTGGGGTTTTTTTGGGTGTATGACTGAACTCACACCCATGGCACAGAACGGAAGCTTCCCTGGAACACAGAGATATTGCTATGGTTAAAACAACAGCATCAAGTCACATCATATAAATCTTCCTTCAAAATCAATAATTCAAACTTATTTCAAAATTAAAAACTAGAAGTAGGACTGAATATATAAGGAACTGGTTTCTGTCACACTCTGCATTCACTTCGAAATGAGAAGTCAGTCTCTCACCATCTTTCCCTTTCAGAACTTTTCCACGGCTGCGCATTTGCCTGGCGGCCTCTTCAGTGAGGTTCCCAAACACCACGGAGACGTTCACACCCGCTTTCTCAAAAACCTTCCCATCTTGCATCACACAGCTGATGCCACCACCACCTTTATTAGACACGAGAAACATGCATCCGTTTTTCTTACAGTGTAACACATGCATGAATATTCAAGCTGATGTTTAATACATGAATGTTTCTGTTTTATAGGTTAACAAAGCAAAATCGAAATCTTTCCAATGCTCTGAACAATGAACTTTTTAATATAGCAAATTGTTATAATATATAATCAAGCATTCATTTTCTGAACTATGATATCTAAATAATCTTTAGAATGCAACATTAAAAAGATTAATTGACAAAATAACTTTATAAAATTCATACACTAGATGGTAGAGTGCATAGTGTATAGTGTCATCTGGGACAATTTAAACTCCATAATCATTAAATAAATAAAAAAAAATTGATATAGAAAAATAGAAATTTTGACAAAAAATTATGATGTAAGAAAGCCTAAATAATGAAACAAAAAAGCCGAAATCACAATAAGAAACAATTATGACAAAGATTTTAAATTATTAGACAAAGAGCCGTAATTATTACACAGAAGTCACAATTATTGAAAAAAAAGTAAAAATTAATTTATATAGTCAAAATGATGAGAGATAAAGTCAAAGTTAAAACACACAAAGTTATAATTTATCCAAAAATGTCTTGTTTTTTCACAAATAAAACTTTTTAATATCATAAATGACTTTCTTTTTTTTTTTTTTTTTATTTCCACTTTTGCAGTTTTGTTTACCAAAACATATTTTTTTCCTTATGTGGTGGAAATGGGCTCCTACATACCTGTAGATCCAAACATAAATTAGAACCACAATGTGGTATATATATATATATATATATATATATATATATATATATATATATATATATATATATATATATATATATATAAACCTCAGAGAAATTCATTATAACGTCTTAAAGTTAAACATTACATTAGTAAAGTAGAGCAGCAGAAATGAGATGACCTTCCTTTCTACTCCATCTGTCCACCCTGAACGAGCCTCCATCCACCTCCTCGAGGGCTCTACAGAACGCAGCCTGTGTCTCCATGATGAGCATCTCCATCCTCGTAGACATCGCGTCTTTCCTCTGCTCTAAGACCTTGATGTCAGTGACTGGTAGAGACATGAACGACTTGCATCTCTCCCGTATGTCCCCCTCTTCTTCTTCAACCTTGGATACCTTCGTTGCCATCTCGGCCCGCTGAAAGTGACTTACACCTGCCGTCAGGATCCCGGTGACAGCTGCTGCCCCGGCAGCCAGAAATACACCTCTACCGTACCGTCCGAGTGAGATCCTCCCCGGCGATGCTTGAGACATCTGTCTTGTTATTGCTCTTGTGAATGACCATTTTCCTCCCGGAAGAAAGGCACATTTACGGAGTGTAGAGTAACGGGCTACGAAAGAGTGGAACTCTGCTGTGCCATGCGCAGAGCGGGACACTTGGCACAGTCTTGCTATTGATCTCGCTGAGTTGTTTATTGTGTACAAAGCTACAAAAGTCATTTTGTCTACTGAGTGACAACAACCATATCGGTCCACGAGCTGGCAATTAATAAATGGATCATAAATGGGTGAAAAGTTACTATATGCAGTTTTGCACGTAGCTCCTTCAATAGTTCCGCCCGCGGAGGCGTGTCTTGACTTTTCGAGGTGTATTATGGGAAATGGCGTTTTCCCCCTATGAACTGTGTTTTATTTAATCTAGTACGGACTACATATACCATAAACGTGAAAGTATAAACTAATCGTGAAATGTACTTCTAAAAAATAGAGTAGCTAATAAATAAACTGTTGCCTTTGTGCTAGTGTCGTTGACAAGATTTTTCAAGAAAGTGAAATCTAATTGTATCACAGATCAAATCTGGCTTTCGTTTATATTTGCAAAGAGTCTGCGCATGCACGCGCCCCCACGACATACCGTGTTGTGCGTCTCTATGGCAACACCTGTTATGGTAACACACTGCTTAGAAGCTGAGGCCAGCAGAGGATTAGAGCGAGCTGCTATCTAATGTACGGGTACAGATCTAACACTTAACTTAACATGAAGCAACACCAAACAGAAGTTCTGAAGGTAAGCTCCATACATTTTCAGTCGCGGAAAGTAATAAAATTGAATTCTAAAAGCAAACGATAGGTTCTCTTACCCAATGACAACACCAACAGGTTCTGGGTTGTAATATTAGCCTTAATGCTCGTTAAATTGTTATTTTATCACGGGCATTTCATATTATATTTATAATTAATTAGGCATTGCAGTGCATTTAGTGGAATGACCATATGTGACATTTACCACATGAAATATAAAGCTTCCCTTTAAATATATAAGCTGCGTCTGCAAAGTCTGAGGTTAAAAAAAATAATAATAAAGACGAATGAATAACCATTTAAAATTAAAAAATAAGATATTTCTCATTGGACAGCAATGGAGAATATTGTTAGTTTAATTGTCACTTTATGTGGACCAGTGTGGTTTTAGTATAATTGAGATACTGTTATAATTGTATTAATATTTAGAAATAGTTCTTACTTTTATTTTGCTGTATTAAAGTCATGCAATTTTGTTGTGTTTTTTATTTTTGAAGTTAGATTTTTATTCAGTTTTAGTCCTTTTAAATTCATGAAGTTAAATCAAGTTATTATATTTTAATCAACGATATATATATATATATATATATATATATATATATATATATATATATATATATATATATATATATATATATATTGAAAGGTTTTAGTTGACTATAATAACTTCTGCTCATAATGGATCAGTTGTCATGTCTACACACCCCTCACTCACTTTCTGAAACTTATTAATGAGACTCCAAGTGGTTTGAATCTAAAGCCCTAATGCATTTGGGCTTTTTTATTACATAACACTAGCTACATTAATGTCAACAATCCTACCAAGTGTGTGTACATTTACGTGATATGTCACCTATTTAATTGTAATTGTAATTTTATGTAACTAAATTAAAAGTGAGAATTATGAATGATCAATACATTTGTCAATGAAATCTAATATTCACTAATAAATGGCCAAATAATTATTTAAATAATTATACATATTTATAATCTTTTTTTTTACACCCGAAATAAGTTAATTTAGCTAAAAATAAAATGATTCTATCATCTTTTTTATTTGATCCTTCTATAGTGAGAAAGTGAAGAGACAATGAGTGATTCTGCAGTCCAGAACACTCCAGATGAGTATGAGGATGACTTTGAGAAAGACCTGGATTGGCTTATCAGTGAGGAGAGCAAGTGTGAGGAACAGGTGAGTGATTGAATGTGCAATGCAGTGTTAATTTTGACACGAAATTTTAATTTAGTTTTAGTCTTAGTCTTTTGACTATAATTCTTTTTAGTTTTAGTCAAGTTTTAGTCATCTGATTTGTTTTAATTTTAGTCTTATTTTAGTCGACTAAAATTGCTTGGTATTTTAGTCGACTAAAATTGCTTGGTATTTTAGTCGACTAAAATTGCTTGGTATTTTAGTCGACTAAAATAAGACTAAAATCAATAACAGATTTACTAGACAATTTTTTACAGCTGGTATAGGAAACAAACTTAACCAAAATATATAAAACACAAATTCAACTTTATTTCAACACAACTGTGTCTTTATTTCGATTCAAAAGCTTTTATGCAGCAACAAACACTGTCATGATAATGTAAACAATAACTAGCTGCCAATTGACCATCAATAAAAGAAAAATAACGTTAGGTCCAGGACCTTAAAGCTTACAGCTGAGCTGAACAATAAGTGCATACATTTAAAGTAAATATTTAATAAGTTGGGTGGATAAAAAAAAGTAACAAGATTTTATAAGGTATTAATTTGTCTAGCAATATTGTATGTTTTAAATACTACAATATTGCTAGATTTGTATGTATAATGATAGGATGTGAACATTCATGTTTCACATGACTAATATAGAAATATTTGTGATTTTGTCAACAAGTAGAACATTATTAAATATACTAAACATTAGTATTAATCAAATGTATTTATCATGATATTACGTATTAGTATTGTGCTCGCATCTAATTTGAAGAAGGGGCTATTTTACAGTACTTTTCAGTTCGTAATATTTAATGCTACAACATCTACGCACTGCACTATTCCAATTTTGCTTAGCTCAATAAACAAAAGAACATCGTTGTGAAATTACATTTGAGAAAATGTCCGGGTGGCTCGTCTGTAAATGTCTTTTCAAATTGGTTGTGTTCTTGCCACGAATGAGCGCTCTGCGTGCTTTACACTTTGTTTTGTTTTGTTCGTTGTCAAACGTGAAGTGAGCTGTGGACATTTTGTCGCTCTTTTAGACAGTAGGGACTTTAAGCAACAGCTGCGAATGGAACGGCTACAGCGACCGGAAGTTTGCCGTCACACCGCTGTAGCCAAGAACGTAAAAGTCACTAAGCAACGGTAAAACAGAACAGCGCAACGCAGCATTAATTAATTTATTGAGATCCAAAAAAATATATAATTTAAAAAAGCAAGAGAAGGATTGCTTTTGGCGTTAAATGACAATCTTTTGTCAGAAGAGGAGTTTTTAATATTGTATGATGTAAATAAGTCTAAAAACATAACATTTATTTACCTAACCTCTCACGTTGTAGCGACTCCGGCAAATCAGCTGTTCTCCCGTAGTAGACCGTTAAATTAGAAAGTCACAAAGTAGCAGTTAAATTCGCGCAGGCGCAATACAACGCCAGAATGGCGTTGCCGTTCCACCAGAGGCTGTTGCTTAAAGTCCCTATCACCTCTTCGAATGCCGACTTCCCGGGAGCTCATAAAAACTGAAAACCTTCGCTTCACGTCTCAATAAGTCAGGCTCTGATTGGTTCTCTTCTCTCATGCAGTCTGTTCTGTTTTGCCGGTTCTTTTGCTCATTCCTCGCATCTCTCCCGTCTGCTGATTTGATTTTCGTCACAGTCTATTTTCGTCTCGTCCTTTATTCGTTGACGATAATGTCAATCAATTTAGTCATAGTTTTAGTCTCCATCAGTGCCTTCTATTTTAGTTTTCGTTTCGTTTTCGTCGGCAAAAATATATTCGTGACGAAAATAATGACGAAAATATTTAGTCAACGAAATTAACACTGGTGCAATGATGGCAGAAACCGGTTCATATCTCTGAGACTTCTGGTCTCTGAGAGTCTTCTGGTGTGTGGTATTCCATTACACAGACACTGTGCCTTGTGTGTGTGTGAAACCTTCCCCACTGACACAGATCCATACACACTTTCACTGACCTGGAGAACTCTATCTCATGGCACTGCATTATTCAACACATGCGCTCTATGTATCTAATTCACCCTTCAGAAAGCATGCTGTCCTTAAAGGGATAGTTCATCCAAAAATGAAATTTATGTCAATGTTTACTCACCCTCAGTTTATTTCATTGCTGAATACAAAATAAGATATTTTGAAGAATGTGGGTAACCAAACAGTCTTTGGTCTCCATTGATTACCATAGTATTATTTGTTACATATTATGTTACTAAATGTTGACCGGCAACCCCGAAATTACCCACATTCTTCAAAACATATACTGTTTATTTTCAAAAAAGAAAAGAAGGTCTGGAACAACTTGAGGGTGAATAAATGATGACAGAATTTTATTTTTTGGGTGAACTATCCCTTTAAATCGCACAATGCCAAACCCCTTTTATTCTTGGTTTTCTCAAACTGAACACTTAATTTTTCCAACAAAGGATCCTGATGACAATGACAATGAAGCTCAGATAGACAAAGAGCTTGAAGAAGATGTGCGCAAACAAAAGGAAATGGTTGAGGAAGAAGCGGATGAAAGGTGGCCAACGCCCATGGAGCCATTAGAGGGTGCCTTAAATACTGACAGGGACGACCTTGTAACCTCTCCACATGTACAGAACAATGAAGAAAATAAATATATTTTGGATACGATTCATGAGGCTAGCAAACAACTCCAGGACCAGGATCCTCCAGACCAGAGCCGGCGCAGACACCTGCAGTTTAAAGACACTCTGGTTGATCTGGTGGTGCATGCACAAGAGTTTGACGCTCAAGAGAGCAACGCCACCTCATATGGGGATGTAGAGGAAGAGCAAGAGGTATCTGCACAAATGCAGAGACTGGAGATTGGAGAGCCTGATGATGAACAAAATGAGGGTACAAAGGAAGGACGGGTTTTGGTTGAAAGGGATGGAAAGTTTGATCTGGTGAGTCTAAAGGAGGTGGAAAGTCAAGGAGTGCTTCCTCCCTTGCCGGTTTCTCACAGTGGCAATCAGCGAGCATCTTCATGGCAAAGTGAATCTGGCCTCCATCTCGGCAAGAGTCCTGTCTCTTCACCGAGGCAAAATTCTACCTCACCTTTTCCCCCTGGCATTGAGTCTCTATACATCCCCAAACCTCCGCCGAAGCACATAAACGGGCCCCGTTCTGCCAGGCCATCCCAAAGGGGAGAATGGGATCAGGTCGACAAGCGCAGGGTTCAGTCAGCAAATGGAGCTCCATCACATGCTACTTTCACCCTTTCACCACAGCAGAAAGAATTACTTGCCAAACTTCAGCAGCAGAGAGAGAGGCAAGCAAAAGAGGTGTGATGTGGTTTTAATATCAGTTTAATATCAGTTTCTGTCATGATCTAATATAAAAACTGATTTAATTTCCTGTTTTTGTTCTGACTTCCTTTCTGCCTCTTCTGGTTCCTTTTCAGGATGAACTGAAGAAAAAAGAGGAAGAGGAACAGAAGCGTCAGGAGAATGAGTTAGCCTTCCGATCGTGGTCTATGAGGAAGAGAGAGCAGCTGCAGGTGGAAAGGAGAGTTCAGAAAGCTCAGGAAATGGAAAGGATGAGCTGCATGGTATGTCCACCAGGGGGAGCCGTTTAACCAGAAATTGCGTTCCCAGGAAACCCCCCCCCCACCCCCGCATAAAACATTAAGTAAATAAATATTATTATTATTATTATTAAAAAATATATATATTTCATTATTATAAAGACATAATTGCAAATGAAATAATAACCTTCTACAATGTAATTATGTCATTCTAAAATCAAATTTTATATTTTTATTATAATATTTTTACATTTTCATTATTTGATTAAAAATAAATCAAATGAATATTATGAAGTATTATTACAGTTTAAAATAACTGTTTTCTGTAATTCTGTAAAGTTTTGGGTAATTTCTGTAATCTTATCCTGTGATGACAAAGCAGAATTTTCAGCAGCCGTTACTCCAGACTTCAATGTCACACATTTCCTGTTATTATAATAATAATATTCCTTATTATTATCAGTGTTGAAAACATTGTTCCCCTAAATAAGTGTAAGTCTGTGGGAAATACTGGAATGGATATATATTTATATATATATTTTAAATGTATATTTATATATTTGTGTGTGTGTGTATAATTTATTATTGACTTAATGGCATTACACCGACTGTCACTTTAATTTCTTTTGTTGTTCTGCCAGAGGGACTGTGGTGACCCAGAGGAGGCCTTTAAAAATTGGCTCCAAAAGAAACAGGAACAGCAGTTCAAAGACAAGCAGATAGAAGAGATAAAGAGACTGGGAAAGGAGAGCGGCTTTTGCCTGCACAGTCGAGATGAGAGTAAGAAGGCCTTCAGACAGTGAGTTCAGCACCATATATTATCCTTCTAAAATCAAGAAGCAGAGGGAGAATTGTATTCAAAACCAATGTGAAAGCATTTCCCTCTTGCTCTGTTGTAAAATAGGTGGCTGAAACGAAAGCATACAGAAAAAAGAGCAGAACAGCAGGCAGCTCAAGAGCGCTCACGCAGACTCATGCTGGAAGAGCGCAGAGCAAGACTCATACCACTGCACTGTCAATGAGATCAAACCCTTCCGATGGATACTGCTACTGATCACCTCGTAATGTACATGTGACCATTGATACCATCAGGATCTGAAGCTCTTCTAATTTCAAGAGTCATCCATTCATCTGTATCTATGGATACTGTTCTATTGATCTTATTGAAGTTCTGTCTTATCTCCATGATACAGTGGATGAAAGAACATGTGGTTGGGAACACAAGCAGGAGCTTTTTTTATTAATTGTCTATTCATCCTTTTACAAAATACAGAGATCAAACAGGTGCTTGAGTGGGTATCCCAACAGCTTTAGGCACTTAAGATAATTGCTGCTCCATGATGATTTAATAAAGTTTTGCATAACTGCTGAATCACCAGATATTCTCCTTGTTTATTTATTTATTTATTTTATTTTTTATAGCTGGCTATCCTGTAGATTTGCCACGTGTCCACTGCGGGCTCTAGTGTGCTACACAGATACTGCAGTCTGCAGGAACAATATTAAAGCAGCAGTTCAGGCCCAAAGCTTCAGATCAATGATTTGAATGTGAGCAGCTGACATAAAATTGCTTTTTTTTTTTTTACTTTAATTTTCAGCAAATAAATGCATCCTTAAGATTAAGAGATTATTGTAATTATTCCAAACTTGTGACAGGTAGGCTATTATTGTTCAACATATTGAGAAAAATATATGTTCCTCGAAGTTTTTTCTGGCAACAAAAGTTCACATTTAAGGTTCATATTTTGTTTCAAAAATGTACATGACATAATTAATAATGGTGAACAGTTAAACATTTGTGGTGGAGATAAATTAGGAAACCACATTACCCAGCATCCTTGTCGTGCGCCTGCGCAGAACTCACTTTGCAGCTAATGAGTTGTTGAGGGATGCAACGCTCCATAGCAACATCAGTACCAGCGGAGGAGGGCTGTAGCGGAAGACCTGGGAGATATATCCTGAGAATATCTGAAACAGGTGCTGCATGCGGACAGCATGGACGACCAGAAGGTAAGAGGCAACCGTCGTTATAGAAACATTACGAATGAGGCGCTACAGATAGATGAAAAAGAAAGAGGATGCTGCGTGAAAAGAGATACTTAATCCGAAATACCGTTAGCTTGTAGCTTCACTTGTCACGTCCTTCGCCCATTGTGTTTGTGGATATAAGTCCTTAGGACAGTAAGTAACAACTTCGCACGGTTAGGATATGCACGGTATTTAAAAGTATGATGTAGGCCTGTATGTGAGTTAAGATTTCCTCACGTTGATTAACAACAGCCAGCCAATGTGAATCACCAGAAACCGCCCCGGTTCTTGCAACTCTGTAACGCGAAACGAGTAACTATTGTTTTCAAATATTCATTACAGGAAATGCTATTTCAGTTTAGTCATAGATGATGAATACCCACATTGCCAGAGAAAATGTTGGTTCGGGGGAACCCTAGACCGGCCTGTATTGTTACAAGCTTCTGGCTTTAGGGAGACGCCCCGGATATAAAGCCGCTCCTGTGTGTCTCATCATCAGGGACTTGATGAAGAACAAATGGCCTGGATGAGAGGAGAGTGAAACATGACATTTACCCTATGTGAGCTACAGTGATATCAGCTCACTATCCTTCATCTGTGTAACGTGCTTTAGCAGTCTGCACTTGTCTCCCCATGAAACACTCTAAAACAGACAAGGGAACAATGAAGTCGATGGCAAAGTATCATCTGAATGGGATCGAACAAATTGATAAAGGTGCACTAAGTCATTTATTGCTAATTAAATCGTATTAGGTTTTTTTTGTTGCGAAAATAGCACTTTTGATAAATATTAAAATGATTCCAGTCATATCAGTCTTCTAAAAAATATATATATATATATATATATATATATATTTTAATCACATGATCAGCCATCATACAATTGTTCATTTATAAATAACTCAACAAACAAAATAATAGAACAAATATATTTTCCATATATACTGTATAGTCACACTATTAGCTCAGAAAATATACAATTAAAACATACAATTAAAAAATATGTAATTGTTCATATGTGATCATTATATGTAATGAGCTTAAAAAACATGTACAGCAAGCAAAGTATTAAAAGCTTTAAAACGTGTTATATATGAATTCTATATATTTATAATACAATAATATTATTTAAATTAAAAGTGTGAAATGGTCAAAATATAATAGCTCTTGTGATATTTATATACCGGTACAATGAGCTTAAAAAAACGTATATTAAGCAGAGTAAGAAAAGATAAAAAAAATGTTATGTATTAATTCTGTATAATATTTATAATATATTTATACTATTAAAAGTATAAATAAAAAAATATAACTAAACTTTATGTGCTATAATAAAAGCTAACACAAAGGAATGATACAATTCTAATATATCTATCACTACAGTGAATCTGCTCTGTGAGACAGGCCTCCGTCCTGCACGTGTTGCCTTTGTTAACTTGTTATTGCTTTAATTAAGTGTTGGTTTTATATGACTCATGCATGTGAAATCAGAATTGCATTCATACTCTGTTTCAGGAGTCACTGAGGAAGATTATCACTACGCTGGCTCTGAAGAATGAGGAAATTCAGAATTTTATCTGCTGTCTAAAGCAGAGTCTAGAGAACCTAGAGGTAAACAACCTTCTGCTCTTTTTACTCACGTTTTCATAATGAATTGTTTGATGAATGAGGAAGTGTCTTTGTCAGGTCTCAGATGGCCCAAATATGTTGCAAGCACAGCGTTTGTCCAGACACGTTTCACTAAACCAGCAATTTGCAACAGCAATACCATTTTAAATCCAGAGACAAACCAGCTTTAACTCTGCATTCATGATGATTGCAGGCGAATTCAAACCGAGTGCAGGAAGATCTGGAGTCAGAGTTTACTTCTCTGCATGCTGTCCTGGATGAACTGAAAGAGGGCATGGTCACACGAATCAAACAGGAAAGAGCCAGTCGCACATATGAGCTACAGGTGAGAGTACTGTGAGGATCCCTAGCCATAACACAGGTTAACACATGCTTCCTAAATTAATTCAAATGTTTTATATTTGACTGACTAGACTGATTGATCAGATATATCAGGAAAAGGCAGAGTGAGATGGCTTTAGAGCTTGTGCATGACTGAGGTGTGTCATGTTAAGAGAAGGATAATAAGACACCCTTGAGGATTACAGTGTGTGTGTGTTTACAGCATATCATTATCTCTTTCACTTAATGACATCTGTCATTACAATATTTGTTTCTTTACTTCTTTGAAAGAATATTATTTCAAAGCACTTCCTTGTGACTAAGTGTGTGGCCCTGAAGTTACAAAAAACTAAATCCTGATGAAGATAGGCTCTGTGTGATAGGCTGTTATTGCATTTTTGAAGCCTAGGCATGCCCACTTTTTTCTATTTCAATTATCCACTAATGCTTTTTCGTCCTGTTTGTAGTTATTTTATACTACATGACATATGATTACCCATAGGATGTATTTATTTATTGTTTGTTTTGTTTTTTTTTGCATTTTGACTGCCTTTCAAAAGTTTGGGATCTGTAAGATTTTTAATGTGTTTGAAAAAAGTCTCTTCTGCTCCACAAGGCTGCATTCATTTGAAAATAAATAAATAAATAATTCTGTAGTATTCTACAATATTATTAAAATTTAAAATACCTGTCGAGTTGAATATATTTTACAATTTTACTTATTCTTATGATGGCAAAGGTGTCACATGATCCTTTAGAAATCATTCTAATGTACTGATTTGGTGCTTAAGAAACATTTCTTACTATCAATATGTTGAAAACATTTAATATTTTTGTGAAAAAAAATCAGCATTCTTTGTTGAATAGAATGTTTTGTAGCATTAATTTCTTTACTCTCACTTTTGATACATTTTTATTGCATCCTTGATGAATAAAAGTATTCTTAAAAAAAAAAAAAAAAATTCTTTCAGACCCCTGACTTTTAAACAGTACATTGCTTACACGAAAACACATTTTGACTAAACGGCAATTACTTGAACTGGTGGCAAAGCAATTGTAATAATGTAGCAACGTTTTAAAATCAAATGCAAATTTAAGTTAAGCCTCTAGTACCGAGAAGAACAGCAGTATGCAAAATACAACAAAGCTACAACAATTTAGCACACTGCTAGATACGTTTATAAGACTACCAAAAGTCAGAAAGATAATTTAGTTACTATAGATGAATAGAGTTATTCAATCATTTATTAAACTTCAGCCAGATTATGTAATTGTCCAGTGATATTGTTGTGATGGTCTTTTCAGAGTCAGTTGAGTGCATGCACCAAAGCCCTAGAGAGCTCCGAGGAGCTGCTGGAATTAGCCAATCAGACGCTCTGCTCATCTGAGAATGACAGCTTCACTGAGGTACCGCCCACTTGGAATCTTTACAACACTGTTACAACTAAATGACTCATCTATTTACACTTAAAGGGCTCCTATTATGCTTTTTTTTACAAGATATACTGTAAGTCTGAAGTGTCACCAGAATGTGTCTTTAAAGTTTTACCTTCAAATGCCTCACGGATCATTTATAGTTTCATGCTGCTGCTCCCTGCCCGCTTTTCAGAAAAGGGTAGTGTATTTACGGCTCGTGCATTTGATACATCAGCAGAAACAAACAAAACATCTTCATGCATTTAAAGCCTTGTCAGTTTTCTTAGTGCACAGAAAGCCAGCTGTCGGACGGCAAGCTGCACGAGTTCACTTTCGCATCAGCTGTTACACAAAAAAAGCACACAAGTTCACTTAACAGTTGGGGAAGAAATCAGACATGTATGATTGTATTAGATCGGTGAAATGGTGTCTCTTGGATATGGTGACAACACACTACTATCACAACTCAAGCAGGCCTCGTCCCTTCATATTTTTCTGTTTATGCCTTGGAGGGGAATTATTTAAATTAGGGACATGTATGTTCCTGGAAGAAAAAAAACCTATTACAATCGAGGCATTTAAGGGAGTTAGTTATTGGTATAGAGAATAACTCCCTAAAGAGTGGACTTTGCAGACCTCGCAACATAATGCACTAAAGAAAGTTGAAAGTGTAAAAAGCATAATAGGACCCCTTTAATGGCTTTATGGTGTTTCAACCAATTATCTTTTTTTATAAATATTTGAATGAAATTATATTTTTTACAACTGCTTTTAGGAGACTTTAGCTGTTGCTTTCTCTAACAAAGTGGTCAGATTGTGTCAGATGCTGCTGGCTCTTCATGCTAACACGTGCTGGTATGACTGATGTATTGTGTTTTGTTGAGACTCAGTTCTCTCGCTCCCTATCTCTCTCTGTCCCTTCTTCTTTTTCTCTTTCCTCTCTGCTGCAGGCTGCCAAAGAGATAAAGGATAGGTACTGTACAGATGTCCTTACTTAGATCTTTGATTGAGTTCAATACAGTGTAGAACATCTTCAAACACTCCTCCTGAAAGTTCATTCATTTTATCAACTCATTTAATATATATATATATATATATATATATATATATATATATATATATATATATATATATATATATATATATATATATATATATATTAGCAGAATTCTAGTAATTTTATTAGTGATATTTGACTCATTTTCATTTCGTCTGACTCCCCAAGTGTGTGTGTGTGTGTGCATGGAGTGATTTACTGTACTCTCATTGATGTTTCCTTCATAACATTCCCACATTCCTGTTCTCAGTCTGTCAGATGAGTTTGTTTGTCTTCGTAGACTGACTGTGGATGTTTATTGTGGGTCCGTGTGTCTGCAGTGTGACTATGGCTCCAGCATTTCGTCTGTCCCTGAAAGCAAAGGCCAGTGACAGTATGAATCACATGATGGTGGACTTCTCTCAGGAAAGAAAAATGCTACAGGCCATCACATTTCTTCCAGGTCGGTGTATCATCAACAAGGAAGATGTCATGAATGGTTTAAGCAACGCCCAAATGAGAGATTTCTGCCTAATTTGCATGTAACCGGTTTTGCTGGTGTCGTGCCAATGTGTGCAGTGTCGATATATCTGATGGTGGGACAGCTTTGACATCAAGATCCGAAAAATTACAAGACTTCCAAAATATCTCATAAATGCTGACTTGATTTTCTTGTTTTCTTGTCTAGTAGATTCAACCTGAGGCTTGGTAAAAGGTGCCATTTTAAGATCAAATTGAATTTTAATCAGTGGATAAATTATAATAATTGTGACAAAAATTTATATAATTATTTATAAACATTATTCACATTTAATAACTATAATAATTTCAGAATTCCAATATATAACTAATTAACCATGACACAATTTTCAGAAAATCTGACAGTAAACAAGTGTGTCACAAGTGTGTGCTTCCAGTGTAGGTTGATATTTTTGACTGAATTAGTTTACATTTTTATGACTTCATTATCTCTCTTTTACTGGATCAAATGAAGAAAGTTATAATAATATAAAATTATATACACATATTATTTACATTTTGAATGATGACAATTTCAGAATTTCCGTATTTCATGTTTCGGATTATTGTGACTCGTGAAAATTTTAGGCTTTGGCTGGTATCTCTGAACAGATACTCTGTTTATCTCACATTTAGTGCCTGCTACACCAGAAATACACGTGGCTGAATGCCAGGTGTTTGATAACACAGTCACAGTGGTGTGGACCTTACCTGGACCCGACTCCAAAATCGACCACTACATCCTGGAATATCGGAGAACAAATCATGAAGGTCCTCCTCGGGCTCGAGAAGACCACCCCTGGATGGTGGTGGAAGGGATAAAGGAGACTGAGTACACACTCACGGGTAAGTGTTGATGTTTGTTTTGGAAGTGATCTTTTCTTGAGTAGTTTTAGATAAAGTTGTGACCATGATGTAATTTGTTTTTCAGGCCTTCGTTTTGATACGCGTTACATGACCTTTAGAGTGAAGGCATGCAATAAAGCTGTGGCGGGTGAATTCTCAGAGCTGGTTACTCTAGAAACACATGGTAAGTTTCACTTACACACACAGAAGGTAATGAGGCATGAAGTCTCTTCTCTGCAGAGAGAGAAGAGTCTAACAGAAGTTACAAAGCACTTTAAAAGCACGTTCAGTACTAAACAGTCTGATTTAGAGACCACTGCTGTAGTACGTCTGCCCTTTTGTGAAATAAAAGTTAATGCTGTCAATTTAATGTTAATCTGTGTTAATTACATTACATTTAGTTGTTTAGCAGATGACTAAATGTAGGACAATTGAATAGTGCAAGTGTTAAAGGGTCAAATGTTTTTTTTTATTAATATGTTGATAAATGTTCATTTAGTGTAATTAATTCTAAAATAACAGTCAAAATATAAGCAAGTGAAAATGCCCCCTTATTTATACATTGAATGCCTATTCAATGCATAATAATTTTTTTCAATTGTCAATATTTAGATTATGTGATCAATCCTGATTTAATTTGATGAATTGGCCGATTATGCAATTTAAATTTGTTTATTTATGGGAATATAAAGGGCTGCACAATTAGATTAAATAAAGTGAAAATGCAATACACGATTATCAAATCGCAAAGGCTGTTATTTAATTTAATATAAGCACTGCATGGTTCAAAGTGAAGAGCAGCACTGTTGATCTTGTACCTGCAAGAAGCTAGTTATGAAAAATAATATAATAATTATTTTATTTTACAGTTCAACAGTACAATTACAATTCAGTATAAACTAAGTAATATTGAACTGAAATTATAATTACAGTTAATAATATAAATTATAATTAGTTTGTTTAATATTTTTATTTGATAAAATAATATAAATAACAATTAATATTATTCTTATTTAGATATTGATTTGTAATCACAAAATGCACAAGCACAAAAAACCTATTATATATAATCAAAAAAATTTTTTTACCTCGTGCAGGCCTAGGAGATTATTTGAGATGTTCTGAAAACATGGAAAACAACCTTTTCTTTTCTTACCTTTTAAGTCTCCCTGACATTTGCTTCCAGCGTTCGTCTTCAAACTGGACGCAGGTTCAGCCCATCAGAACCTGAAGGTGGAGGATCTCAGCGTGGAATGGGACAGCAGCGGTGGGAAGGTGGCTGTCCAGGACATCCGTAAGGAGAAGAACAGGACCAGCTCTCCCATGCACTCTCCTGCCAGGTCCGACAGGATTGCCCCTAAACAGCTGTTCCCATTAAATAAATGTGTTGATTTCTTCTCATAGCTGACTACAGTAGACAGAAAGCAGATGTTCATCGTGTAGACTTTGCTGGAATGTTCACCCAGCTTTAAGCCAGATAAACTGCCCTGCTTGTCCAATCTTATAAAACAAATGTCTCCCTCAGGACAGCCATGATGTCCCCCAAAAGAGCTCCATCTGCTAGAGTGGGCCGGGACCGCTTCACAGCAGAGTCCTACACTGTCTTAGGTGAGTCAACACAAACGTATTGCATTGAGCTACAAGACACTGAAGAACCCTCAACTTTGAGAGCGTTCAATCAAAAGCTCACCAAATTCTCTCCAATGTCTAGGAGACACAATGATCGATGCAGGGCAGCATTACTGGGAGGTACGGTTTGATAAGGAGAGTAAGGTGTTTGCAGCAGGAGTCGCTTTGCGGTCTCTAGGACGCTTTGATCAGTTGGGGAAGAGTAACGCTTCCTGGTGCATCCACCTTAACAACTGGCTTCAGCAGAGCCTCACAGCCAAGCACAATAATAAAGCCAGAACACTGGACTGCCCCATTCCCGACCGCATCGGCATTTACTGCAACTACGAAGAAGGTGAGTTAATCTGGAAATATGACAAAATAGTGCCACAGTGCTGCTGAAGCTGTTAGCCATGGTAAAAGCAAATGGATGATGAATGGCTGTGGGAGAACCGAATGGTTGCAGCAGTCCCAGATTGTATATTTAATATAGTGCTTGACAGATATATTGCTATGGGGAATATTTGGCTGTTTTTAATTGTTGTTTGTCAGAATCATAGAATCACTTGTTTGCTCTATAAAGTATAAATGTGTTTACCGGTATTTTTTTTTTTTTTTTTACATATTTATTTATTTATTTATTTTCGTAAATAATGTGTAAACATAAATTTAATTGCAGCATGTGTCATTTGTATCTTTAAATTAAACTAAATTGTAAGATATTGTACATCTTTACATTGGCCATCAATCACCCTAATCTTTAAAATATCAGTCAGCCGCTAATTAGTTACTTGTTAACTAGTTTGTTCTTGTTTTTCCTATCCCCTTTCAGGCACATTGTCTTTTTACAACTCTAGAACCAAAACTCTTCTTCATACCTTCAGAACCAAGTTCCAGCAGCCTGTTATACCAGCCTTTATGGTAAGAAATAATTCAGCTCACTTTGTATTTAACAATTTAATCACACAACATGCTAGCCGGCTATAACAAGTTCTTTGCGTAGGATGCATTTTTGCATTTCAAAACATCTAAGTGGAGTGCAATTCAATGGAATAGAATGCAGGTCTATTTTTAACTTGGCAGCGTCATAAAAATGCAGATGCAGTTGGTGCAAAAAAAAAAAACCCTAGTTACAGCATGTTTGTCTGGGTGTGCATGGTTGTTAGAGAGGTGCTTCAATTGCAGTGCAACTTTAACTAACTTACTAAAACAAATAAGATGTATAAAATGTACAAGAAAAAGTGTACATTTATTCGTTTACCAGACATTTTTATCCAAAGTGACCTACAAACTTACACAGTACATTGCAGAGGACATAAAATATCACACTGAACGGGAAAAGCCATCAACTAACTATTTCACCTTTAGTGCACTTACAAACTATTCTAACTCAAACTTTCTGATAAAATGATTGGTAAATAAAGACTGCAAGAGTTGTCAGAAGCGTAATGGGGTGACGCTGCAATTCTCTTTCGCCCCCTATAGGTGTGGAATGGGAGTTTCTCAGTGCAGACGGGCCTTCAGGTACCCAGCATCGTGTTGTGCGGTCAGAAGCGAAACAGTAATACAAGCAGCTCTAATGCCAGCCTTACTTAAATCATACTTTACTCTAGAAATGCTACACATTCACACAGGTTTGGAGAACATCTGGCAACCCTGACATAACACTGGTCCAACAAAGCCTGGAGACTCTTCCTATCATCAGTATGTCTTCCCAGCCCTGGGGGAGAGCTGCTCTAGTTTGCTTTCCTCATTCCTATTAGCTCATTCATATGGATCCTGTGCCTTTCAGTGTCCTGACATAATGAGGTATTACTCTGTTTCAACATGCTAACAGCTTTAATAGCCTTGTCTTCTTGTGTATATCACTATGGCCAAAAGTTATGTTTTTTGTAGCATTTGTTTATTCATATCACAGTATTTGAGCCACATTTGAAGTTATTTTAGTGCAGCAGCAGCATGTTGGTGTTATTGTTTGAAATCTCAAACGAAACTGTATTATATTTACACACTGAATGTCTTTAATTATATGCCTCGAATTCTGCTTCAGTAGCTGCTTCCGTAAACTTTTTAAATATACAGTATCAGAATAGCACAATAATCTTAAGCTTAATCATAGAAATCAAATGTTTTTTAAAGAATGGAAGGAACCATTTGGTTGTGCACGGTGTGTGTGTGTCTGTGTGTGTGTGTGTGTGTGTGTGTGTGTGTGTGTGTGTGTGTGTCTCCATGTTCATAATCCGTCACCCAGAAAGGTACTTTTCAGTGTTCTTGATGCAAATATTACCAAACTTGATTTCTTTTTGTATGCCTGTTGCAATTACATATTACTGATCACAGAAAACAGTGATTTTAGTTATTTTTGCCACATTGCCGAGGGATAGTTCACCCAAAACTAAAAAAAATTCTGTTACATGTTTTTCCAAACTAACTCTGTGTCTATGGAACACACAATACATTTTGAAAAATGCTATAGCTTTCAAGTTTAATAAAGGACATGACATTATCAGCTGGTAGTTTTGGGTAAGAAACTGCATTTTTAGTCAGTAGATACTGAAAATCTCTCTTCCAGTGAACGGTTCATTCAAACCATTGCAAACAGTCAGTGAGTCATTTGAACTCAGCTGAATTGGATTAACTGATTCATTGCAAAGAGCCGATTCAAAAGAATGATTAATTCATGATATGAATCTCTTACTTTCATTAAGAGAGCAAGATTTTTCAGACTGTTTATCACGCAAAGCTATCAGATGACTTTCTAAAGAATATAACGAACAAGATGTACTGTATGGACCAAAAAGCTTGAAAGCTCCACATTGTATTTGAATTGGAAAACAAACATATACAGTTTTAGAACAACATGTGTGTGTTCAATGACAGATCTTTTTTTTTTTTATTATTGTTGGCTGATCTAATATAATCTGCAATGCTTTTAGTGAAACACCTGAACATTTTAAACATTACTGTTTCAATCTGAAGTCAACCTGTAAAATTGTGCTATTACACTACCTGTCACGTCAATAAAACAAATGCCAAACATGCTTTTGTCTTGCACAACCACACAAGGAAGAAAGTGTGACACAGGGTACGCATTTTTCATGATCAATGTATTGTTCTCAAAATATATAGTATAAAACATGTTTTAACAGGAACAGAAAAACAACATTTGTTGGAGAAAGAAGACCTGCAACTTCCCCACATAGTAAAGTCACACTATAGATCAACATATTATCAACATCCATTTGTGACTATTATAGCAAGACTGATATTTTATGATCAGAGATAGAGAAGAGAGACATAGACCAGCTATATGACACAAAGGAATTCAAGACAATATTTAAACTTGACTTCCCATCTGAATAACTTAATAAATGATAAATGAGGTCAATGAGATCAACTACACAAACAGCAGTAGTGATTTACAGTCAACAGCTATGCAACATGACACATGATGATTGATATGTTGGTCTAATAAATGATTGTGATCAATCAATCAATCAATCTCTAGATTCAAGGGAACATCAGTGAACAAATATCACAGATTCAGTGTCCTGGCGAGTAAAGCTGTATATCCATATATCTGCTGGTATAAATTTAAGAATAGCTTAATACTAAGGAATTATTCCTCATTCCACAATGAAACCATCATCATCATCATCATCTTAGAGAGATTACGTTTATTCCTGGTTTCGTCTCCTATTAAGAACCTCTAGGAGCTCACCTGTTAAGCACAAAACCACAGTGAGTTATGTTTATTTAGGAGTAATTTCATATATCAGAAGAAGGAAATACTGTTCTGATTTGAAAATAAAAGATTTATTCGAGTGAAATGGTGTCAACAAAAAACGATTACTTGTTCTTACTTATGTCAACATGTTTCTGCTCACACTTTGGAATATTCTTAGGCACTCTTGACAAACCGTTCCTTTGGGAAGTTGTTTTACAGTAGCCAGGAGGTACCAAAATCTTTTTTTCACCAGCTACATTAAAACAGCAAACATTAAGAAATTATTAGTAACAAAATCCACAGGTTAATTCTGGAGGCACTGAATTCTGATGTGGTAAATATTGCCTTGCTTAAACTAAATATCATCATCATTGCTTAAACCAAATACCATCATCAGAATGAAAGTGATATTGGAATTAACAATATTTCTACAGCATTTATTTCTCATTGTTAATGTCAATATCAAACAAGAACAATGAAATGAAGTGTAAATTTACAATAAATGCTGGAATGGAAAATCGAATAAGTCTTAATTTGGAAATATGGGACATTGGGCTATTGTTGTTACCTTGAAGACGTGGCAGGACAGGAGGTGGAGGACATGCCGTCTGATCCATCTCATACTCCCCAGCATCTGGAAAACACAAACATACAGTAACTGAGGATTAACAACATGCATTAGAATCACAACAAAACATTTGAAAAAAGCTAAAGAACTGCAAAACCCTAAATTTGCAGATACTTCGAAGTGTATAAGGACTCACTTGACACGTTGATGTAGGTTGTTTCATGTGTGTTTGTTTCTGACTGGGATGTTTGATTCCTTGGTACTAAACATGCAAATCAAAAGTTACATTACTTTGCATGTTTTCTAAAAGTAAAGCAGTCAGATTAAGTTCAGTTTAGGCCACTCATTAGACCCAATGGTGTATGTTTTAAATGATAGGCTGATGTATTACCTGGTTTTGGGGGTGGCAGAGGAGTAGGCGAAGGGCATCTGGGAAGATGTACACTTGTCTCACCATTTTCATGTTTGGTCTCGACAAATGCTGAAAGAGAAACAGAAAATACCAGCAATTCATTAAGTTGGAAAAAGACAACCAATACCAGCAGTTTAAACTATATTGGAATGAGTATTAGATCACGCTAACAAAAACTCCTTCTCAACCAATGTCTTTGTTATGCAAAGAGACAACATTCACGGTTTCAGCTCTGGCATCAGTCTAATTTACTTCTAAGAGTAGAGCTGCTAGCTTAAATAAGTCAATACAGTATGTTTAAAATGGTAAATAATCTAAGCAACAGTATTCAGTATGTATTTGTTCATAAAGATGATTTAAAGATGTGTTACCTGGTTTTGGGGGAGGCACTGGAGGAGTAGGCGAAGGTGCTTTGGGACAAAGCACATTTCTCTCACCATTCTCCTTGTTGGTCTCAATAAATGCTAAGAGAGAAAAAAAGAATAGTATAAATCAGGCTTATAAACTGGCCCACATGAGGTTCATAGTCATTTCTCGAAGACCGCTTTCCATGTGTTACAATACTTAAATAATATTTTTATACATGGATGATTTTTATTTTCTATAAAACTCTAATGTGTACCCTGCTCTGTGGAGAATGTGTCTCAACTGTGTAACATTCAATTTAAAATCAATACAAACAATTCCAGCATTCATTAAATTCATTAAGAAAAAGATAGAACCAAAACCACAGTTTTCATCTAGAATGGAAAGACTACACAAACTAACTAGTTCTCTATTTTCATAAAGAGCTCTGGAAATTTCACAAGGAGTTTTAGAATTTTTTTTAATGTTTTTGTCGCAAATGTTCTGTTTTTCTCTGAATGAAACCTGAAACACTTGTTTTATGGGGTAAAGGATTATGTTTAGTAAAAAAACGTAACATAAAAAAAAAGAACTTGAGCAAACATTCAAAAATTGTTTCTCAGAAAAAGAAAAAAAAAGTTTTGTGCAATGTATTTTTGTTCAAACAGCAATCAAAGAAAAAAATGTCAGCCAGCTGGAATCTCATGTCTAAAATTTTTATGTAATTTTAATTTCAACAGAGCAACAGTGGAATATTTTGTCAGTCATTCTTTTAGTGGTTTCTATGATCGGGTGACATTATTTTGTAAGCTACATGTCATTCATCATTCATAGTGTTGTTAACATTTTCTACAAATACGTCAGTCTGCCTGACAAACAAGTTTTTTCCTAATAGTCCTGAAAGAGTCTCTTACTGATACTTTTCTCATAGTGTTCCTCCATCAGAAGAGGCACATAAACTCCATTGGACTTCTTCAGCATGCAGTTAACGACATCATGCAGGGTCTCACAGGTGATCTGTGGGTTTGAGAACACACTCACATTGTCTGATACACATACCAGACTAAATGATTTGATTGTGGCAATAAGCCTAAAGTTCAGTAGTACTTAATGTACGTTTGCTCACTGGAGAAACATTTACCAATAAATACACAAAAACACACATATCCTGTAACATGCAAAAACTACAAAGAGAAACTGACGAATGTCGTTTTTCTTTAAATCAAAAACTTAGAATTCTAGGGTTTAAGATAAAAGTCAAAACATAGAGCTGCTCAAAACTACATAAGACATCAGTTTTACTGATCCACTGCTTCTGATTCCCAACACTGACAAATAAAACTTTGTCTTATCAGAATTTTGCTTATAGAGCAATCACACATTATGACAGAAAGAACAAATTGCCTAGCGCAAGAGCTTGGAGTTCACACAAAATTACCAGTTCGCAGATGGTTAAATCGTTTAATGTTCTGAGAGTCGTCCTATTAGACTGAAGCTTTTATCAGGCATATTGTGAATGTAATTTATTAACGTAAGCTATTACTTACAGGAGTCTCAAGGGCAATGGTGAATCCTCCTTCATGGCTCCGAGACACACGATAATGTTTGAATACTGGTCTGCTGGGCACAAGATAAGAGTCTTCAGGATTTATTCATTCTTATCTAATACAGCTATATTCCTTTTTATTAAAACTTCCCAGAACACACCGATTATTGGGTAACATGCCTTAGGATCAAGGTCTAAGGTTCAAGACTCTTCAACCAGCAATTCAGATGATCAAGATAAATTACAATAAATTAAGTTCTTCAGGGCATCCAGCAATCTCTGATAATGCATGTGCAAGCTGTCCGTTTTACCCGTTAATATCTTGGCATGTAGTGAGGGCAAAAGATGTCCCATCATGACCAGGCCGCAGCAGTAAGTTTCCCCGAACACTGTTCCTTTCCAACAAGTATTCAGCTTCGACACGAGTAACATTATGATAACACCTGCACAAAGCATTATTGCATTATTACATCATTTGCATTTTCACGGGCATGTGTGCTTTAATGTTTGGGTTTGATAACTTGCTGTCAATGTTGTTGTTTTTTTATTAAAGAGAATCCTCATTTTAGGGGATTTCATCATACCCATCAACCAAAATGACTGTAAAATGACATTTTATTTTTACTGGACTGTTTTAATCTTACGCAGTTTACTAGTGGCCTAACACAAAACAACGGTCACACTTTAGGGCTTGTGATTGCAAATGATGCAACCCTGTCACAGCTGTCTTCTGTTGATATTGGTCTGTCTTTTACATCATTTTCACAGACTTTATTTCTGTTCATGGAAATCAATAAATCTCTCAGATTTTGCAAACTGTTGTTTCCTCTCTAAGTGGTCTTCAGTCAGCTCCTCTTGAAGATATGATTTTACAGTTGAATACTGTTCTTGCCTCTAATTTGGATTATTTTGCTTCCTTGAAGTCACGCAATGTCTCATTTGTTAATTCTGCTCCTTGGAATAATGATGACATGCACTCAGAGAAGGAAGCTTGTCGTAAAACGTCATTCAAAAATATGAATGTATTTTTCCAAGCCTGGGAAGACTACTTGTGGGAATATAGAGCTAAAATTGTGTCAGCAAGATCTGCTTACTTCTCTCACATTGATTAATACGAAGTAATTCTAAAAATAATAAGTAATTCTAGGCATCTCTTTCATTCTATAAATAGACTTCTAAACACTAATGTTGGTGCCTCTCTGCCTGCTTCAAATCAATTGTGTAATGACTTCCTTCATCTTTTCAGTTCTAAAATTGATCTAGGTCTACACCCGTTTCCTCTTCAACACTTTGATTACCTAGTTTCTCAAGTTTCCTTTACTCAAATTGACTCTAAGCTGATTATTAGGAAGGTATCACATGTGAAAGTTACCACTTGCAAATCCCCTCACTACAAGCTTATTTACTGTAAATCTTGTTCTCAGCATTGTAAACGTAAACTGCTGTTGTAACACTGGTTCCAAAAAAGCATAATATTGATTGGGATATCTTAATTATCGCCCCATAACAAACCTTAGTTTTCCTGCAAAAATCTTAGAAAGTATTGTGCCCTTACAGCTGAACAATGACTTTACAATAAATAATCTTTCTGAGCACCTTCAGTTTGAAAATTTCATAGTACTGAGACAGCCTCAATCACAAACTATTACCTAACCATCCTGAAACTGTATTTGGTGTTTCTGAAACCATTTTAACCTGGTTTAAATCATATCTCTCTGATTGTTGACAGTTTATCTGTATGAGCGGTCTTAGGTTAGCCCTCTCCCTACGGGTGCTCCTCAGGGTTCAATTTTAGGCCCCTTACTTCTTTTGCTTTTAAGATCACCTGAGCTTAGTTATTATTTCTATGCAGACAACACTCAGATTTATATTCACTCTAAGCCAGGTCAAAACATGGATATTTCTTTCTTATCACCTTTCATGGATATCTCAAAACTTTTTGTGTCTTAAAAAAATATTAAAAAATAAATAAATAAATAAAATGAAATGTTTTCCTATCTGTGACTGAAAGGCTTATTAATACTTTTGTATTTTACCAAATTGGCTACTGTAATGCAACAGTAACAAGTCAACAAATTACAATGTGTGCAAAATTCTGCTGTAAGGATCCTGACTGGAGACAGGAGAACACATTGCTCCAATTATAAAGTCCTTGCACTGGCTTCCAGTCAGGTTCTGAGTTGAATGCTAATGCTCACATATAAGGCACTGCATGGTCTGGCCCCTCAGTATTTTTCTTCAAATACCCACAAGTGTCATTTGTGCTCCTCATAAGCTGGTTTACTTGCTGTTTAATAGACACGTTTGCGATCTGTAGAGGACAGGGCTTTCTCATCCTACGCTCTTAGATTTTGGCAAGAGACTGGCAAAACAATACATTATTAAAGGTTAAGTGTGTAATTCCTGTATCGCAGTCAAAAATACTGAGTTTTCCCACATCCTCCCTATCTGCCACTGCTTTGCCAAACTGATACTTGCGTCCCACCCAATCCATTGAGTTAGTTTCCCCTTCTTATTAAGCCGGGAGAAAGTACTTAAACATCAAACACCAAAAATATTACACACATCACCTTTAAACTTTGATGTTATGTTATCAATCATAAAGCAAGTGGTTTTAACTTACGGAGGCATGTCTGACTGTACAGTAACTAAGGGAGGTGGAGGAGATGAAAGAAGTCGCTGCCTTATTTTCTCTTTCTCTATTATTTCCCTCATCATGTGAATCTGACCAGGCAGCAGGTTCAAAGAACTCGGCACAGACAGCTGAAGGACAGAAACAGTGAGAATTATCATTTTATATTTATATAATTGATTGGTATGACGTAGGACTGTTTCTTGTGGCATATTCTGACCAATCGATTAGTCATACAGAGGTACTGACAATTCATCACATAGATGAACTCAAGTTAACAAAAAAGAAAAAAAAAACTCTCTGGTTTAGTGAACACTAGCCTTTGAGATCAAGAAGAAAGAGAACCAGAAATCACAGCATAAATAACTTTAAACATTAAAATGATCAAGCCATTGGGCCTTGTCTGAACAAACGCTGATAAAAGTCTGCAGCGCTATTTGATAACTACCGGTAGTTATTTAATAGTTATAGTGTAAATGCATAAGAGGAGATATCCTCTAAATATTGTACCTTCATATTTCTTTTGATGTCTTTATAATTTCACTTTGGTAAGGTGGTACTTAACAAACAGAGCTCGATAAAATTCCAAATAAATCAATTATATTTAAATTACTAAAACTTTCTGTTACATGAAATAGGGGGGAAATTAAAAATTTTCACAAGATTTTTAACCGATTTTAGATCCATTTATATATTAAAAGATGTTTTTGAGAAGCCCAACTAACCTTAGAAACTGAGAGCATGAAGCCTTTCCACAGTTCTCGGGCCTCAAGGCTAGGGGCCTGAGAAAACAGAGGAAAAATATATCATGGGTACCTGAGTCAAGTCAAGACTATTTTTCACAGAGTTAGATTTACATTAAAGGATTAGAGATGGGAGAAGCCCTACAATCATCTTGATGTCTTCATTTTTCATGTGCAGCGTGAATCTAGCAGCATCCAGGTTTCGGTCACGACAGCGGTCATCATTCACAGAGACAAGATCAGAGAGATCCAGCTTCTCTATATACTGCGTTCACAAGCACAAGCAAACAGTTGATGCACAAATAATCTGTTCTATATGTAGGCAAACGTATACAGAATCAAATAGCCTTCAGGCCTGCACGCATGCATTTGAATACATTTATGCAAATATACAAAATAAACACACACACATTGAAATTATTTTGAAGCGGCTAGTCAAATTAAACTGAGAAGGCAGCTTATAAGAATCACTTACAACATTGTCTTTGGTGTTATTGTAGAAAAAGAGTACATTGCCACATAAACTAGTCCAGAGTTTACGACCCATCTGTGCAAAGAAAAATAAACATTTACTGAAAATAAATACATTTTCTGAATAAAATTTTTAAAAACCAATAACTTCAGAAAAATAACAAATATTTTGCATCAATTTTATATTATCAAATTTCTGTGTATTTCCAGGTTTAAATTTGTGTACATATGTACATATAAATGGTGTTCTCCATATGTTTGTCATTATTGACAATGGTTGAGTTGATTCATAAAATACATACCTATGGAAAGACAGAACCAGTTTTTCAAGAATGAAAAGAATGAAGAAAGGAATAAACACTTCAGAAACAAGACTTGATCCAGAGACATGATTATTTTATAATAATTTTAACCAGCGGACATGAAATTAGATTGTTATAAGACTTATATTAGTTATAAACCCAAACTATCGGGAATGTGTATCGTTAAAGTGCATGTCATGACGCAAATATTTACCCTGTGCTGACCTACAGTAAATAATGAACAAACAAAAGACCACATTTTTACAAATGATGTCCTCTATCAGCTGAATTAGAGCGAAGACCTAAAATGCAAATGAAAGAAATCCTTCTTTACTAAAACCACCGTCACTATATGCAAATCTTTTTTCTGTAGTGTCAGATCTGCACGCAAGTATGCAATCAAACCAGTTTTAACTTGCATTGTAAAACGTAAAGCAATTCATAGAACTGTGTCCATAAATAACCTACTGCTCAAAAAATGCACAATTCCTGCTACAAAAGTCAGAGTTAAAGTTAAAAGACACAAAATTTATGTTGAAGATTAACTGTGAAAGAATTTAAATGACTCTTTGTGCCATTTAGAGAGGGGTGATCCTACAGAAATACTGGGATAAATGCTTATTATTATTTTTTTTTTACAGTAACACTAGTAATGTGCGACATTAAAAAAAAAAATAATAATAATAATATATATATATTGCACTATATATATATATATAACCCAACCATTTAAACTATAGGCTACATGCGAATATACAGGAAAAGCTGTAGAAGAAAATAACCCTGCTGATGACAACTTAAACCTAAGGGGTCTAAAGAGCTTTGGGCTGCACGTTTTAAAGACTTAGTTAAACCATCCAAAGGAGATCATTTATTTAAACTATTTTCCCCTAAACACAGATGTACATAATAAGATAGTTTCTTAAACATCGTGGACACACTGACTCACCTTGTCTTTGATCGATTTCTTTTCCAGAAATCCTTCGTAATAGCATGTTGGAAGCTGAGATCTCCCTCGTCCAATGCGATTTGATGCTGCCATAAATTACACTCCTGTCAACTGCAAACTTCTTAAAAAACCCGTTCAAGTATTTGAAAGAAGACGCTTCAGTGTCCGCCTCAAGATCCACGTTTAATGCGTTATTAAACTTTCAAATTCATACTAGAGCTCACGTGCTAAAGCTTTATAAAAAAGTTATTGAGGAACAGAAAGCTTGTGGACTAAAAGTAACACAACTGCCGGCAAATGCCTATTTAAAAGGATCTAAGTGATGTCATCATCCCCCACCCCTTGGGCTACCTGAACACAGGTGAGTTAATGTGCTCGAGGTTTGCCGGGAAGCACGAAAGTCCCGCCTATTAAGAAGAAGAGTAAAGCTGTCAGCAGACAAATAACCACCCCCTGTAGGCATGACACGTAGGTTATATCAAAACGTATTGGGGAATTCCCGGTTTAAAGTAACGCCAACATCCAAAGCGCTTGCGGTAAATGAACATTTTGAAAACACCAATTTTACATCCTTCTGATTTGAACAAGAATTAGAATTTAGATTGTTAGACGTCTGAAACACAATGCTCTTACTGAAATTACAAAAGTAGGTTAAGTCACACTTTACTGTAATGCGTGTAGGTCGTGTAGGCTTACCATTGGGGTTGCTCTGGAAAACCTGACTCATGTCATTAAATAGAATGATTATATTGTTTAAAATAAAAACAGTGTGTGCTCAGAGTATCTTTTTTTCTTAAACATTTCAGGTTTGGGCTGATGCAATGGTGATTTTGCTGTTCTGCTGATCATTTTCATTAAATGTGTGTTAACAGTTTTTCAATATGAAGTGTATTTTTCCACGCTATATTGAAAATTTCAAAGAACGACGACATCTAGCGGTCAGAATCAGACACTGCGTTCCATTCATTACCGTAAATCTTATAACGTTTACGTATATTCCCCATTGAAACCATCTGTCCACTGCTGGGTCCCAGTTCTTCTCATTTGACCGTGGTCCAGAGCCATTAGAAACTGTATCTAAACTGATATAAACTCACAAATTGCAAACCATGTCATCCAATTTCCGTTTTAACAGAAATGCAAAACACCTCCATCCTCCCAGTGCTGGAGAGACTGCCACCCCAAACACCGCTAATTTATAAAGGTGAGTAGCCTAAATGACAAGGACGGGTAAGCCTAAATGAAGGTGAGACTTCATCTCATTAATATTAAAGTGTTCTTAATAAATATGCATGATGTATTCTTGCATGTATATATTCAGTGTTTCTATCTGTTGATTGTCTTAAGGCTCAGAGCCACCCTCATCTCCTCAGATGGTTGAGGAAGGAGCGGATGAAGAGGATGAGGAGTTGAGCGGGGCCGAAGATGCAGACCTTAGGGCCTCCTCTGGGAGGGGGTCCCTCCTGACCAGGAGAGGCATCACACTGAGAGTCCTCTTAAAGGATGGTCTCGTGGAGCCTGGAGACGGCATTCTGTCCATACACTACCTGGTACTGTCCAGAAATGACATCATTAGGGCCATTACCATTTACATCATTAAAGAAATGAATGCAAATCTGTTCACCCTAAACTATGAAATTGTAACGCATTGGATTTACTTAAAGAGTACAGTACTATAGTATGTCAAAGAAAAAAATAAAAATGGAATGTAATGAAATGTTTTCCAAATAATATTTTACATATATTGTGTATTTTTCACACTGTAAATTGTCTTTATGCATGAAAATATATAGCTTTCTTTTTAAATTCTAGGATGGGGGTCACAACCACAAAGATGATCATTTGGGGGCCCATCACATCTAAGATTAAATCAAAACCCCTGATATAACAGAATGTCATAGCTACGCGCCTTTCTTTTTTCCATAAAATGAAACTGAATACCGTATTATTCGGACTATAAGTCGCACCTGAGTATAAGTCGCATCAGTCCAAAAATACGTCATGATGAGGAAAAAAACATATATAAGTTGCACTTATTTAGAAGCAAGAACCAAGAGAAAACATTACCGTCTACAGCCACGAGAGGGCGCTCTATGCTGCTCAGTGTAGGCTACAGGAGCACTGAGCGGTATAGAGCGCCCTCTCGCGGCTGTAGACGGTAATGTTTTCTCTTGGTTAATTTCTCTCGGTTCATGTCAAGTTAAAGCTGTGGTAGGTAACTTTTGACGCTCTAGCGGTTAATAAACAGAACTGCTTGCGTCTTGCGGAAGAACATCGTAGCCGGAACTACTTCTCTCTGTTTATGTCTATGAAGAATAAAAAAAAAAGGTACTGGGTTACTCCGCCGCGGTACCCCCGAAGCAATTTAAAATAGTCCGAAAATAAACACGTATTATAGGTGCACCCTAGTGATTCAGGACAAGCTAAAAACACGGTTTGGAAAATGGATTCATGGTGTACTCACTTATTATATCCTTTTTTCTACATTTTGAACACAAACAAAGTTACCGACCGCAGCTCTGATTGGTTGTTTTCTTACCGGGAGCGATGTATTCCTGCAAATGGCAATAGGACCACTGGGAGGAGCCAGAGGAGCTTGATTTTTTCACAGATTATCTGTCTCATATTATACTGTCAGGACATAATGACAGGTTTAACAAATATGTAAAAAATATTTTTACAAAAGTTACCTACTGCAGCTTTAATTTTGATAAATAAATCAAACCTGACTATAAGTCGCAGGACCATCCAAACTATGAAAAAAAGTACGACTTATAGTCCGGAAAATACAGTAGTAACATGACTGTCATTAGGGTAAATGATAATGCCAGAATTTTTATTTTATTTGGGTAAACTATGCCTTTAATACTTTTCCGGTCAGGTGTAAGGGCTCTGTCTGTCTCTGCACAGGGTAAAAAGTTTGTTGGAGATCTTTTGAATGATGGGAAGATTCATTGGGTGGAGACTGGGCAGATCTTAAACTCTCCAAGTGCTCAGGCAACACATTGCAAGCATCTAGTGAACCCGGCCAAGAAGTCTGGCTGTGGCTGGGCCTCGGTGCACTACCGGGGACAGAAACTGGTCCAGTACAAAACCACCTGGCTACACAAATACCAGCCCAGTGCCGACATGGTGAGCAATGGAGGAAAACTGAAATAGTCAAAAGAAAAGTAAAATGTACATTTTAAAAGGTGATAAATGAGTTACAATAAAAATGAATGATCATGGTGCAGCCAGCAATTTGTGTATGATTTGATTTGTTTACCTCAGAGTCTGGTAAGTGAAGGAGAAGATGATGAGATGGGAGATGATGAAGAAGAGGAAGGGAAAACAACCATGCCAGTAGAAGACAAGAATAAAAAGTCCAAACCTGAGCTGCACCGTATGTCGGTGTCATGTACAGTACATAAACATTACACAGAAACATCTTTACAATCACATAGACTCCATATATCAAAACAGGACACCTGAGAAGGCATTAGTAAAGATGATTTGGCCAGTTTACACGTTATTTCCTGTTTGTTTGTTTGTTTGTTTTTTCTCCACACAGAGAGAGAATTCCAGTTAGTTATTGCACTCTTGGCACCCGAGATGCTGCAAGGTAATTATTATATTACAAATATGTTTATTTTTTTATATGGCAGTTATATTCAACATTAACTGCACTAAGGCAAAAAAAAGCAAAAGCAAAAAAATAATTCTTACTGACCCCAAACGTTTGAGTGTTTCTGTGTTTTTTTTGACAGGGATCCTCACACTCTCGTAGAACTGTCTGCCTTTTCTGTGATCAACCGCTTCCAACCTTTCAATGTAGCAGTGTCCAGCAACGTTCTGCTGCTGCTCTTCATGCGGGGACTGTCATTGGTGGGATGGTATCACAGTCAGTCACCCACGAGGCCTCGCCCTTCCGACTCTGCAGGACATTGATTCACAGATGGATCACCAGCTCCGCCTACAAGGCAGCAGCAATGGCTTCCAGCCCTGTCTGGGGATTATCTGTGGTGCGTGATGGATTTCACAGTTGATTATTACGCAACATATTGTCCTCGTCGAGATAGTAGCTTGCTCTATTTTTCTTCTTCCGCTTACCAACGACCCAATGATTATGGCATCCCAGTTGCAGTAGAGGTCACATATGTGCAAGACACCTTCCTCACTACAGACGTGCTCAACGAGATGGTACGAAAACAACTAGCATGCCAAATTTATATCTATAGTGGGAAAACAGGGATTTTAATCTCTTTAACAGTTCAGTGTGATTCGGAAACAGTAGTTTTTTTAAGCGAATCACTCACTAGTTGTCTCTTCAGTTTCCTGCAACCATATATATATAAAACATCTCTTTATTAGATTAAAATAACGTCTAAATTACATCCTGTAGAATTAATTAGTACGATGTGTAAAGTCTTTATGAGAAGTTGAGGCTGATGTGTCTTTATTTTATATGTGTGTAGATGCTGTTGGTGGAGTTTTATCGGTGTACTCCTGACCTTGTGCAGTTCAGTCAGAAATGGAGTCCTAATACCTCAATACTCGACAAAATCAAGGTCTGCATTAATTTCTTTCCTTCATACATAAACAAACAAACAAAATACAATATCTATTTGATGATTTACAACTAACATCAAGAATGTTCTTAAAGGTAAAGTGTGTAATTCCAGTACCACTAGTGTCAACAAAGACGAGTGGGACGGGGCCGAGAGCCGTGGGAACGAGAGCCAGTGGAGTGATTGAAAATGAGCGACACCTGCGCCACTCACCGGTCTCGAGTCCCACGGAGGAGCTCCAGAATTATAAAAAAGGAGGAGTTACAACACAGAAGGACGAGAGAGGACCAGGCCTGGATTTTATTTTGTGTTTTGGTTTTGTTTGTGTGCGGCAGGCGTCCGTTTTGTGTTTATTTTATTAAAGCTTTCATTTAAATGTCCGCCAGTTCCCGGTGGACATTTAAATGAAAGCTTCCCATGGCTCTCGGCCCTGCCCCACTCATCACATCACATTAGAACCAATTTTGTAAATAAAATACAACAATAAATAATAGGTAATAATATAATAGGTAATTTTATAATTTCATCTCACAATTCATACTTTTCTCTTGCAGTTCTGAGACAGAAGTGAGAATTGTGGGGCTAGTGAGATATAAGAGATACAAAGGCAAAATTGCAAGATATAAACTCAACTCAAAACATAAACCCACAATTGCAAGATAAAGAAGTCAGAATTACTTTTGTTTTTTAATTATGTGGCAGAAACAAACAAAACAGAATTGTGAGATGTAATCTCAAATATAAACCTGCAATTGCAAAATAAAAAGTTTGTATTTTGATGTCTTAAAGTTGTCTCTATCTATTATGCATAGTTAGTGTCTTTAACAATAATCTCATTCAAGATTTTTTATTCGTCACACACTATTATACAGAGCATATATAACCAACAGTGAAATGTGAGTGGGGACATATATGTCTGACCAGCAATGCTCATTTTCTCTTATCCTCAGGCTTCAATGAGAGGCCACACACCCAAAGACCAGGCGTACGCACAGATCCTGGAGCATGTGTACAACCAACTGCGCAACACTCTTTGTATTTGTGTTAAACAGTCTTTGTTTGTGTTAAGCTGTAGAACTGTTGACTTGGGACCTCCCACACAGTGCATTACGTCTGTGCACTATTACACTCTATATGGAATGCCTTCATGGAGGATATATAATATATGCTTCCATCCAAACTGTTGCCTTTAGGACTGTTAGGTCTGTATCACTGGCTGTGGTTTATATGATTCTGTCATATCTGTGCTGTGAAACTTGTCTTCCTCTGTGGTTGAAATGTTTGGTGGGTAGTTAGAAAAGAGAGGAAGATGGGTAACAGAGTTCTCTCTTTCGGCTAGTATTTATCTGTTCGTGTGCTTAGATCTGTGCCATGCTGACTACGCAATATGCAAACAATGCCTTTTACCTGCTGAATACCTTGAAATATACATTGGAACAAATTAAATTTGCTTCTGGCTTTGAACCTTGTAACAAAGTTTTTCTTACCATACAATTAAAGAAACCATACACAAGTAAAACAAATAGATTACTTTCTTGAATTTATTTACTTAAAGATGAGTGGAGACAATAAGATACAAATATTTAGGGTTTGGGATATTTAAGAATAACAATAATGCAGTTAAATCTGAAACATACAAGAGGAGACTTTAAAACTACAACATACACCAGCCTGCTATTAAACTAACATGCAAAAATCATTAATAAAAAGGTTGAATGGTTTTGTATGCATATATAAAAAAAATAATATAATACTAAAAAGAACAGTACCAGAATGATTTATTTTCATGAAAATCATTCTGGTACCCTCGTTTGATTAGATCTAAATAACCCATTTGCTGTCTTCTTAAAGTTGTAGTGTTGCAAAGGCACATCTGTACACATGCTTGTACTTCTGGGTCACAGCTCATGCCAAATACTGAAACCAACAAGCCCTTTGTAAACGAAGAAAAAGGACAGACAAAACTACATATTAGCTCGAAAATCATAATTCATATTTTGTTTGGTTTTCTAGATCCATTCTTGCCATCAAAAAGGCACTAAAACTCTTTTCACAATGAAACAGTGATCGTAGCCTGTCTGCTTCAGCACATCTACAACAGTCTGTTACGGTAAGCAAAAAAAAACTTGGACAAGACATGTAAACAGATGTTGGAAGGAAAAGGACACAGAGGTGCTGTAGTCGGGAGCTTGGAGTTGGGTGGATGGTTTGTAGGTTCATGCTTTTATGGAGTGTGATGGTACAGTATTTGAAAAAAACATCCTAAAGACACTGATGAAAAATGAAGAAAACCACTTCAACCACTTTTAAAGCTCTAAAAATACATTGCAGATGATGGAGGAGAGCAAGAGATGTAGCACCATCCCTTCTCTTCTGAAAATGGGAAGATTTATTTTTTAATATCAAAATATTCTGTGTTAATTAGACTAATACGGGGCTTATGAGCCAACATCCACCCTAAACACACCCACATATACACACCTGAAATAATGGGACACTGCCAGCAGCATCAGATGTAGAGACTACTGTAAACTGACATTAAAAGAGGAGAAAGAGAGAGGAAGACTCTATTACTCAGGTATTAAAGAACTATTTGGTTTGTAAATGGTTTGTCTGCAGCCCTTAGTGTGTTAGAAGTTGTAAGGGCTGCACAAAGTGTTTCAAAACAGTTGTAGTGCAGTAAAACCTTCTCTACGTGACGCAACACATCCCTTAGGTGTTTTCGCTCACCTTTATGACATAATGCAAGGTGCAATTCAGCATCTAATTTCTTTTATCTTGTAATAAACATACATGAAAACATATTAGATGACAAATAGCTATAGAAAAATGTTAAAATAATGGAGCGTACAAAAGGACTGATTACTCTCTACAGGTCTGTGGCTCAGGATTGCTGCACATTGGGACACTATACGCACAGTCCCACAGTGCTTACGTGTTCATCACAGATACAAGGCAGTTTTCTCTAATCTGAGGAAGGTCAATGTTGCAGCCTGACCAGCAGGGGCAGTAAGGGGACCAGTTGAGTCAAAATGCAACTTTTCGCAATCCAACTATTGAGAATTTGTACTGATTAAGAATAGTCAGTCTACTCTTTAGAAGTATGATCGTTTTATCAAAGGGACATCATAGTCTGTAGTCATTTCTTTTTGGTTAATGCAGCACAAACAGTATGAGACATTATTAAAAGACCTGGACAATGAAGCGAGTTAGTGTGTCTGAAATTGTAGCTCAAGCACCAGGTTATACTGTCCATATGTCAGTCAACCGGTCAGTCAGTCAGTCCTGGAATGTGAAAGGTCATCATTTCCCAAAGTTGCGTCCTTCAAAAAATAAATCAATGTGTAAAAGTGCCAGAGTACAGGTACATTTGGATCAACGGCAACAATGTGGTGAGGATGAAGACCAAGATGACTTCAACTGGTTCCTTTCTCCCTACCTCACTTCCCTCCAGCTTTCTCCCTTGCACTTTTTTATTGCTCTTTCTCTCTCTCCCCCTCTTTTCCTCAATGAAGACCTCTTAGTGTGGCAGAGGAACGATCACCTCCACGTAGTTGAGAGGGAAGAATCCAGATTGGCCACGCAGCATGCCTTCATACCAGTTTTCATCGATCTGATTGGTCAGATTGATGATGTCACCCTCGCGGAAGCCCAATTCACCTTCATTCTCCGGTTCGAAGTCATAGAGCGCCTTACAGCATGGCTGCTCCGTTGCTAAAAGCAGAAAGGGAGAGATTTAATGAGAATGGGATATTAAGTAGAGATTTTGGGAATAAGGGATGTTATTATACAATGGAGGAAGTAAAAACTAAAAAGGAAATATATTGTTAGCACTTATAACAGTAATTTTACTATAACATCCTTAGTGGTCAGATAATACAAGTATTTTAAAGACATTTTGTTCTTGTCTGGAAAAACTATTTTTAATCAAATAACATTTCTAAAGACAAAACAACGCTGAAAAAAAAAGTATTAAACCAATATTTGACCTTTTAAGTCCTAAAGTAATCATTTACTCTAAAAAATGTCACATTCAGGTTGTGTATACACACCCAAAATTAATTGTAGAAATACAAGTTTGACCCTTTTTGATTTTTTTTCTTACTCATTTCTACTTTGAAAAAAAACAACATGAGATTAATTTAAAATGAAATGCACTAAAGAACCAATAAAATGCTTTTTGAACACTTTAATACTTCATAACAGTATTGGTATTGTTAACAAAAAATGTAAAAGTTTTTTCGGTAACAAATACATTTGAAATAATACATAAATATCAGATGAAAACTTAAATGAAACAAAAATCTGAAATGTTGCCATGGCAGCTGACTAAAGTTGAAATACTAAAATGACTTAAACTAAAATGAGAAAAAGATGTTAAGCTATATTTAAATTATAAATAAACTTAAAATAATAAATAACTATATACACAATTTAGTAATAAAAATACTAAAGTTCAAATGAAAACTGAAAATTCTAAAATAAAAGTAAAAATATCATAGCAGTATTTTATAGCACAAAATTAAAATGTTAAGTTAACCCTTCCTAGACAAGTCTTACAAACCAAAGTCATGGAGTGCCATAGTGTTAATGTTTAACACACAGTTTTAATCCCACTACAACCATCTGGGTTAGGATGAGATGCTCTGTGTTAGTGAGGGGTCAGGTGCCAATGCCTGGGTCTGTGGTCATGTGACAGTTTCTGTCTGTAGCAGGGGATCACTCTGTTATGTGGAGCAGCACTCTGTGCTTGAGGCCAACACACAAGCGCACATTTACAATCACACACACTCTTTAACACCGAGGTACTCGTAAAGGCTTCTACTCTTACATACATATGCATAAAGCACACATACCCACCAACAAGACACTATATAAGCTGTAGTTTACTGTTTGTCGGTGCAATAAACTACCATTTAATGAAGAGCTGAACCTTTCATGAACTTTGCACTTCCCTTCATAAAATCACAAAATGCTTATTTTTGTAACTGTTTTACTGTTTCATAACTTCCCCCACATTCTTATTTAGTTCTCCTCCATATAAAAATATCAGGGATGCACGATATGAAAAGCCCATAATTATTTTATGGGTGATAAATGGCCCATATATTTTTTAATTTTATAACGCCTTGTCTACAGCATATGTAAAATTAATTACTAGATATTAAACAAGTAGTTTAAGATTCTAAGTTAATCGCAAACAACAATTTAATGTACAGTATGGAAAATACACACTCATAGCTAATGATTACATTGCACAGTGTTATTAAATGAGGGAAATCTAAGTCTACAAACATTGGGCATGAGAATATTCAATTAAATATCCAAAATCTGGTAAAAATATAATGATTATACACCTAGAAAATGTACCATTTTGCACATTCCTACTTCCTTTACTTTCTTGCACCTTTCCAATAACCCCCCCCCCCCCCCAAGCCTTTCCTCCACCCAAACAAACATAAACACACAGACATTCCCATGCAAACACATACAGAGCCACACACTCTCTGACTCACGCAATCTGGGTTTCCACATGGATATTCTGCCAAACTGGCGGTATGGCTCTGATGAAGTAATGGGAAGAGAACACAGAACAGGGTCACTGGCTGACAGCTGTCCATTTGTCTTGCCTATCCCGCCACATGTACAGGCGGTCTCATCACACCCTGCCACCGGGACGCACAATGTGCCTTTCTCTCACTAGTCTCACATCCAAGGCATATCCTCCAATGTAATGAAGATCATCTATCCTCATCCAGGAACAGCTAAATAGGTGAAATGTGTATTTTACGACCATGTTAAGCAGGTAAAAGTGTCTGGTCTTACCTGCATTGCGCATGGGTGGAGCAGATGTTGGGGTGAAGCCACCGTTTGACTGTTCGTTGGTCTCTCCAAAGTCAATTATAGGCTTGGGCTTGGGCACATACTCTTTACAAGGACGTGACTGAGCATCTTTCATCCTGGTTGGTTAAACAAGAGTCATTATTGCTTCTTTCGACAGAATAAAGAACAAACACATATGCTTTGCAAAGACACGTGCCCACATACACACCTGTCTTGGAGTTTGTCAGAGAGTTCCTCCAGGACCTGAACAGCCTGCCTGTGGTACTGCAGTTGAGACTCAACCAGTGACGACAGCTGGCTCACCTGCTCAATCTGCACAGGAACACACACATTAAATACAGTGTTTCTTATATATACCTACACTATGTGTGGCGGCACTACCCCCAGGGGAAATATATAAAATAGTATATGTTCTTATTGAAAATGCTAATTCATTCTATGCCAGCAGGAGCCGTTTTTGGTGTACACAAAGCAGCACTTGTGCTCATGAATGCTACTTAGATATTATAGGAAAGATGAAATGAAAATGACTTTGAACATTTTCAGAAGTCAATGTTTTTTGGAAAATCTATTTGTGGCGGTCATTTTTTTAAATTGTGGCAGGCCACAAATAAATTAATGAATGGGAAACACTGAAATATATAAAGATGTATTTATAGCAACATTGGGAAAGCACAACAACATTCCTCATCGGCCATCGGCACAAGACCACGAGAACCAGACAAGTCCTCACGCTGGTTTCGGCTGGCCAGAAGAGAACTGGATCCCCGACTGAACCTGGTTTCTCCCAAGGTTTTTTCTCCATTTGTCACCAATGCATTTTTCGTTCCCTGCCACTGTCGCCTTTGGCTTGCTTTATTATCCCATTAGGGGATACAATTTCTGGCAACTTTTGGAAGGGAACTGAACTGAGCTGGACAATGACATCAATGAATCAACAATAAACTGACTTTAAATGATAAATTGACTGTTTTCTATTGTCCTCTTGCATTGTTAGCACACAATGTTTTCTGTTTAACACTGTAAAGCTGCTATGACGCAATCTATATTTTATAAAGTACTATATAAATAAAGGTGACTTGACTTGACATTCATAAGCAAATAGCCTAGTTAATGAGTAACTCCTGAGGCCTTGAGTTCACATGGGACTCACTTGACTGCTGAATCTAGACTGGAAGCTCTGCGAGCTGTTCACACTAAATGTTTACATGTTTAAAGCTGTATCATACTGTATTACTTTACATCTAGCACTAGATGACTTTAAAATAGTCTTGTTCCATAGACTGCACCAGCAGATGTTTATTCCCTCATCAAGTTATTGTCATTTTCAACCAATAGATGGCGCTCTGACCACTCCATTAAAACTAAAAGCTACAGCCAAGAAGCAAGAGGATTTTTATCCTTTTGGCTGCACTACAGCTTTATTGGATTACCTGTCTTAACCCCACCCCAGTGATGGGCTCGAGACAAAAAAGGACAGAATTTTTTTATCTTCCAAACTGCTAATTCTAAATTGACTTTGTCTTCGCAAGTTCTTAAAATAGAGACAGTAGGTACAAAATCAGTAAGGGTAAGGTGTTCCAGATAAACATTGAATCATTCAGTGCTGCTAATAGGATTAGCACAACCCCCCAGGAAACAAAAGCACAAAAACACACCAAATGAAGCATCGAGTCAGATGGTAAATCCTTACATCAGTTTCCAGAAGATTGTACATGCTGATCTCAGCCACTTCCTTAGATTCATGAAACTTCTCCAGAGCCTGCCTGACCTCTTCATCTGGAATTTTCCCCTGACGTTTCTTCTTATAGTCATAATCCAGCCTGCGCCCTTCAAGCTTTTTCAAATGGTGCTGCGAAAGAGGGAAACTCTCCATTTCAATACTACAATATATATACATGTTTTATCTGCACCTTCGGGGAAAAATGTGCATAAATTGCATCTTTAGGGTACAACAGCTTGTCATAGAGGCTGTACCCTTGAAGGGACATCTTTGTACCTTATGTACCACTGAAAGGGGCATATTAGTACCTTTTGGCAGTAATATGTACCCTTAAGGTAATACTAATGAACCTTACTCTAAGAGTACTGGGCCAATGACAAGCTGCTGTACCCCTAAAGGGTACAACAGGGTACAAAGGTACCCCAATTTTTGCAATTTTTTTCTTAGAATATGGGCATCACATAAAATTTATACAGGTATGTTTAAATCATATATGTGTGTGAGACCGACAGAGAATGAAACCTGTAAAGCAAACCTGTATTTCTCTCAAGTCCTTGTCAGCCAGGCCTTGTAAAGGGTCGATGAAATTCTGTTTGACATCAATGTCCAATGAATCCTTCACCTCTGCTAGCCTCTTCATACTTTCACCAACGTCAACTAGAGCACCACCTACAGACACACGTGTGGTTGTTTTGTACATTTGGTTAGTGGGAGAATTACAAACAAAATCTCTGAGAATTTAAAAGCTGCACTTATTTTCTAAACCCACCAAAGTTTGTCTCCTCTCCGAGTTCTCTGCCATACTTCGCCATGCATTCTCCCAGCAGCCCCTCTGCCTGTGGATAACCTGGACTCTTCACCTGCCCTCTAATCTTAGACATTGTGTTCAACATGGAGAGCTTTGCACGAGATGCTGTGTGAAAGAAATAGAAGGAAAAAGATATTTCACAGTAATGGTCAATAACGTTTATTGTGAGCATCTGTGTTGCCAGAAAAAAAAAGTATACATGTATTTGGTAAAAAAGCTTAGCTCATGCGTACATCTGAACACAGAGCTTTCAAAGCATACCCCTTTTGATAATGTTAGTGAACATATGCTGCGTTTCCAACGAAATCACCCGGAACAATTGTACCAGGAACTTTTTTCCCCAGGAACTATTTTCCCCCCAGACCTGTTGCTTTCTGCATTTCCACCGCGGTCTAAAGTACCGTGAAGATTAGGCAAATAGTCTGGTGACGTCTGCACGTGTTTCTCAATACAAAGTACGCAAATTTCAGACTTGCATCCCCGGTAGTTCAGACTTTGTGAGTTCGACTCGGGAGTGTGATCTCCCACGGACGGGATGACGGTAATTCTGCAAACAGCAGTGTACTTGATAACATCAGTCAGCTCGCAATTTAAAATAAGACGAAATATGTTATCAAATACCACTGCTTCCTTTCGTTTTTATTTAAACATATTAATTCAGAGAAATGTGTATTTATACAGCCTATATTACAATGAAACGTAATATTATATCAATTTTATTTTCATTTTAACATATAGATAAAGTGAATAAAGAACAAAGATCACCTGTTAGATTTACCCAACACTAAAATAAATAATATTTTATGTTTAACCACTAAAGAGATGTCAGAGCCAGTGGGAAGTGTCAGAAGGACTAGCCGAGTTGAGAATGCTCTCCTCTGTAACATGAGCACTGAGGTCCCGCTGATCGCGTGGAGCTGATTGTCTCCAAAATTGGCGATAAATAGGTGCTGTCTTTCTAAATAAACTGCAGATTTGAGTTTTATACAACTAAATTCTCACCTGAAATACTTTTAAAACTACATTTCGTGACACAATAACAATAATATTTTGAAAATTATCAGAATAAATGGTGGTTGAAATCACAATGCTGTGTGACCTCAACCAATCAGCATGCTCAGTGGCCAAGTCCCGCCCCCAAAAGTTCCAGACCTTTGAAAAAGTAATACCTCACAAAGTAATACTTTCTGAGGGCCATTTTTTTTTACCCAGAACTTTATTAAGATCCTGGTTGCTGCGGTGGAAATACACTGAGTACCAACCCAAAGTCCCTAGATCCTGGGTAAAGTTCAGCGGTGGAAACGTGGCTATAGGTGCTTAAAACATGCATGCTACAAAGTTTAAGCATTGTTCAGTGCCTGTGCTATATCTCTCCAGAAGTTAGTATCGATAAAATGTCTCATGAACTTGTGTAAACTATAGCTGCAGGTATCTTTTAATGCACTTTAACAATCACTTGTAAACATGTGCATCTATTGTTGTTGATGTTTACAGCAGTTTACCTGAGTCTGGATATATCTGCTTTCATTCTATATGGTAGCTGAAAAACGGTAATTGAGCAGACTGATAGGTCCAAATTCACAGTACTTATAAAACAGTAGGCAAAACGTTTCAGGATGGCATAAGACTAGGGTTGCCTACTGTCCCATATTAGCTGGGGTGTCCCATATATTGGGCTTACTTGATGTGTCCCGTATGTGACCTCCCTTGTCCCATTTTCCAATTCAACTGGCAGGCTTAAGGACTATGTATGCAAATCTTAAACAGACACAAAGATAGCTCCAGGAGTGTTTTTGGTCTTACCTGGATTGGGCTGCAGGTACTCTGATGTTTTAGAGATGACTTCTATCACAGCTTTATTTGTCACATCGACTTTCTATAGAAACACAGAGGGGAAGTCACATACTAACCAAAATAACAAAATGTCTCTGTATAACATTAGTATCACCTTCCAGATAAGGTGTATTTAGCAATGACTACCAGCAGACCACTTCCGTATAAATATTGTACTGAATATCCCTACATAAGATCTATCAGAACACTGCTCTTCATTTCATCTTTATTTGGTAGTATTCTACAAAACCATTTAGTCTAATAATTACAGAGGAACTGAATGAAGTGGCAGTATCAAATCTGTGAAGTCATTAATGTTTAGTGTTAGTTGAACGTATATCGAGCAGTGTTTTCAAGAGACCGAATGATATCACTAAGGTATAGTGGACACTGGATTATTAAATAAAAAAAAAATATATAATTCTAAGACACTGCAGTGAATAAACATTTCAGATAATTATGAAAACAGACAATCCTGGATCATTAAAGCCACACCAATTACACTTAGTAAGTGAAAGAAACTTTCCATAAAAACACAGGTGGTATAGAAAATTTGACTTAATCGGTTTAAATCAATGTTTTTAGAAAGACTGTTGGCTTCAGTGTGGGAAAATACTCTCCACTTACTCTCTCGAGGTCCTTGAACTCCTCGTCCAGTTTAGTTCCCTCAGCACCACCAACCTTCTCACTCACCATCTGACAGAGAAAGAATCCATTTTAATCCAGTATAATGACTGTTTTAAAAAGATGATAAATGCAACTAGATTACATAAGGTTGTACAGTACTGATCATAGCACAAAATCAAACCAAGACACAAAACACACAGTGTGACAAGTTCAATTCAATTCATGAACAAATAACCCTCAATGAGTGATCTAAATCTGTCAGGGTGGTTAGTGACTATAAAAGTTATTTATGTCAAAATGAAACAACTTTTGTGTTAAGGTTTCTGAAACCTGCATTGGAATCATTACTCACTGGAGTTTCACTGTGTAATCAAAGATTGTGCAAAGCGTTATAAAAGTTAATAAAAAAATAAATATAAAAACATTGAATGAATACTGCATATTCAAGTCTGACTGAAAAAAAAACTAGTCTGATGCTATATCTAAAACTGATTTAAAAATACAATGTGATTCAACCAGTTCACTTTCACTCAGAACTGTCAGTGATTATATAATTCATTGACAACCTCCCTGAATGTCAGGCAGAGAAAACACTCATAATGTATACTCACTCACAAAGAAAAAACACTCACTTGTTATGTATAAGAAAACCTGTGTGATGTCAGAAGCTAATTTTTCAAGTCTAAACCACACAAGGATAGCAGCAGTTTTGACTCACAAGGGGCCCAAGGCAAGATCAGACATGACGCACGCATAAATTTGCCTTAGGATCTTTGTGTCAGACGTTTCTAAATATACACTTTACATTCATTCTTTAGATTCCTCACAACCAAATATAAACTGTACAGAAAATAGCTATCTTTCTCAAAGCATTCATTTTAGCACTGCACACATGAAAATCCAATTAGCCCTCCCCTCACCCCAATTCCAACTGCGATCACTTAGGAGGGACCATTTTTCCCTTCTTCAAATTTTGACTATAAGACAAATAAGACAATTTCTTCTTAGTAAATCAATGTAAAAATTATACAGCACATCATGAATAACTTGGCTACATCAAGCTTTATACAAAAAAAAGCTGTGTGAGAACCTGTGTCTGCCACAACAGTTGTTGTTCTCAGGACTCAGAGTCAGGACACATGCTCGTCCCACTTCTCTTAATATCCTGAACATGCAATAGTGAAAAAAAGACAGTGATCGTGCAACTGTTGAAACAAAGCCACATGTTAAGTCTCAATCCACACCAACATATGTTATTCGTTTTATTGTTTTTTTACCCTAGCTGAAGGAAGCGTATACTTCAACATGGAAAGCGCTGGATGTTTGTCATATCACGTCATAAGAACATTAATCAAAAACACATGTCATTTTATGGTGTTAACTTGCAACGGTGAGAAGTTCATTTTGTGTTTTTGCTGTTTCTAATTCTGTGTTCCATGAATTTATACTGTAGGCGCTTTCTACAGTTTAATCAAACTGTAAACATCCAGGACTAGTTTGTGAACGACATAATGTCAGGATCTGGTAAGGGAGGAACTCAGGTGCAGACAGGGATTCTCAAACAAAGGGTTTATTACAAAAAGGGGAAAACAAAACCCACGAGGGGGAAAACACGGAGCAGGGTAAAGACTAAATAACTAAAACAGGACTGGACTAGCAAGATAAACAAGGACTCTAAATACTAACTATAAACAAACACTCACGGTAATACAAACACTTCTTTAAGGAACAATCACAGAGTGGAACAATCACAATCACAGGTACAATCACAATGACAATGAACCGACGCAAGACAGAGCACACTAGGAGATCTAAATAGGGGTACTAATCAAGACACGACAGGTGTTACAGATAGGACAATCAAGACACGACTAGGTTAACAAGGGGGGCGGGGCAAGGGAACGAGACAACACAAGCACATGGCCCAAAGACAAGGCCATGCGCTTGTACACAAAACAAGGGTCTGTCATGATCCTGCCTCAAGACTAGGAAAAATCAAGGACACGAGGGCAGGATCATGACAGAACCCCTCCCTTAAGGAGCGGCTTCCAGACGCTCCTCAAGGGAACATCAAACACGGGACATGACTGACATGACAGACTGGGACACAGACACAAACCAAGAAGACATGACTAATAATAACAAAGGCAAACATGAAAACACAATGGCAGGGTTAGGGTGACATAACAAAAAAACCAAACAGGGAAGGGGAGGGGGCGGGACCACAAAGTTCATGGGGGGCAGACCAGGGTGAGTGGGTGGGGCAGGAGTTTTAGAAGGACAGGACGAAGGCTGACGACGGGGGGTACGGGCAGGTCTGGGTGGTGAGGGGCGGGGAGGGGTCTCGGGACAACTGACAGGGGACATGATAGGAGCAGACAAGGGACGCGGGGCAACACTTACGGGACGCGGGGCAAGACTTACGGGACGCGGGGAGACGACAGCTGGACATGGGACGACAACATCTACTGGACATGGGACGACAACATCTACTGGACACGGGACGACAACATCTACTGGACACGGGACGACAACATCAACAGGACACGGGGCCACATCAACAGGACACGGGGCCACATCAACAGGACACAGGGCCACATCAACAGGACATGGGGAGACAACGGCTGGACACTTAGGACTTCTGGGGACAGGGTCAGGGGACAAAACAGGACTGACGGGGACTTCTAAAATTTGGACAAGACGGGACAAATAATCAGAAAAAGCTTTAGCAGCTAGGATAATAGGCAGCTCCTTATGGGAAGAGACCGACTGTACAAGAGTCTTTGCTGCAGAGTCGGCCGCGGCTCTCTCCTCCGCTCTCACGACTGCAGCTCTCTTCTTTGCCGGCTCGGGCACGCCCACCGCTGCTGGCTCGGGCACGCCCACCGCTGCTGGCTCGGGCACGCCCACCGCTGCTGGCTCGGGCACGCCAGCTCTCTCCGCTGCTGGCACGGGCACGCCAGCGCTCACCGCTGCTGGCACGGGCACGCCAGCGCTCACCGCTGCTGGCTCAGGCACGCTCACCGCTGCTGGCTCGGGAGGAGACAGGGTCACAGGACCGGCAGGCCCCTTCTTCTTCCTCTTCCTCCTCGGGCGCGGTGCAGAGGCTACAGCTGGGTCAGAGGCGGGTTGGGGGAGTTTGGTCTCGGACAGGGCAGACTCGGACGCCGAAGACTCTGAAGCCGACTCCCATGAAAACCGTCTCCCTCGTTTCATGGGGAGACTGCTGGCTGAGGAGGGCACCTCAGGACTCTGGGAGGGGCTTGCCTGACCCCCCAGGGTTGCCACGGCCAGGACACGACCCTCCGGGATCGCCGGCAGCTGGGTAGGTGGGGACCTCTGGGGCTCCTCCTCTCGCCCGCTCACTCCGGAACGACCTCCCCTGGTCCCCCGGAACACCACAAGGCGAGAGCCCTCAAAACAATCTCGCTGGCTGGCTGATGCCATCCAGCATTGCCTCCTGTCTGCTGAGTTCCTTGGTGGTCGGTTCATTCTGTCAGGGTTAGGCAAGGGAGGAACTCAGGTGCAGACAGGGATTCTCAAACAAAGGGTTTATTAACAAAAAGGGGAAAACAAAACCCACGAGGGGGAAAACACGGAGCAAGGTAAAGACTAAAGAACTAAAACAGGACTGGACTGACAAGATAAACAAGGACTCTAAATACTAACTATAAACACTCACGGTGATACAAGGACTTCAGCGGGTACAGCACAATCTCACACACAATCACAATGTAGGACACAGTTGAGGTACAATCACAATGACAATGAACCGACGCAAGACAGAGCACACTAGGAGATCTAAATAGGGGTACTAATCAAGACACGACAGGTGTTACAGATAGGACAATCAAGACACGACTAGGTTAACAAGGGGGGCGGGGCAAGGGAACGAGACAACACAAGCACATGGCCCAAAGACAAGGCCATGCGCTTGTACACAAAACAAGGGTCTGTCATGATCCTGCCTCAAGACTAGGAAAAATCAAGGACACGAGGGCAGGATCATGACACATAATCCAACTGATCTATCCAAAGTTTAAAAATACTTATATATATATATATATATTTTAAAATCCATTAAGGGAGGTTCTTACAACATCAGTTGTACATATTACAAAGACATCTCTTGCTGCTAAGGTTTGACATTTTTTTTTATTTTATTTTAGTTAAACTAGGGCAGTCTATTTAATAAATGACATTATATGTTATGACATATGATTTGAACTAAAATTATTCAATTATTCGCATAATATTTATTGACTAAAGCCGCCAAAATTAAGATGATTCAAAGACATGACTTTGTGGGAGAAAAAAAGACAGATATACAGATATAATGTGAACAGATATTACAAACAGTGTCTTCAGAGGTCAATAAAGTGAATGTAAACTGGTCACTGACTGTTTGACAATATGTCTGTGGCGGACTTTCATACAGAATTCTTGCATTTTCACCTGCAATATTTTTAATTGTTAGTGTAATATTTTACATATGCAGACTGATGTCATAAAAAACACAATAAATTATTTGTTTACACCACCATGAAACAAAAGCATCCCTACACAGCTTGCATGAAGATGAATAACAGTTATTTTAAGCCAAACACATCAGCACAAGAACGCTCCGTTACAACTGTAGCTGTGTTAGGCAGAGGTGTCTGCTTGCAGTGACCTTTTCAGTCCTCTATATATCCTCTAACCATGTTTGCATATCTGTGCAATTCAGTCAATATTTGACCAGTGTTTTGTGGCAAATCAAGTGGTGCGTCCAAACATCTCCAATATGTTGAGGTGGGGAAAGACACTGGATAGAGTCAACACCATAAACTGGGTGGAAAACATGATATAGCTTAGATTAAGGCCACAGATAAAGACTGGCATGGCAAGTTCCTTTTAATTTAACATTCCAATGAAGGCAATATTATCAGTGCCACCTTCCCAAAAATCCAATTTTGTAAACAATATTGTGGTAATAAAAGTATTTATATAAATTTTTCATATACTTTTAATGTTCTTAAAAACATGTTTTTTTTGTCTTTTTCTCACCAATCGCTACATTTATTTGATCAAAATAACAGTAAAATGAACGTTTTTAATACTGTTTTAATATATTTTAAAATGTAAATGATTCCTGTGATGGTAAAGCAAAAATTTTTAAGCAGCCATTACTCTATATTTTTAAGTGTCACATAATCCTGCAGCAATCATTCTAATATGCTGATGATTTGGTGCTTATGAATTATTTCTTATTACCAACGCTGAAAACAGTTGGTAATATTGTTTTTATGGAAATCATGAAATTTTTTCTTTGATGAATAGAATGTTCAAAAGAACGTAAACGTCAGTACTGTCACTTTTGATCAGTTTAATGCATCTTTGTATAAACTTTTTAATACAAAATGAAATAATCAACAAGCTACATCTGCTGCATATTCCAGAAAAAAAAATTGTTCAAAGAAATCCCAAGAACAACAAAAGACTATTTATTCTCTCCAAAAGTACTGAACTCAGTCAGACACTCCCCTAATGAAACTTTACAGCTTGTTGTACAGCGTGCAACATGATTATTTATATTTATGAGTGAAAGAGGCCTTATCTGCATCTATATAGATAATACAGAGGCTTGGTTCTGACACACACTGTTGATAAAGTATGCAAAGTACTGCTAACTTTGACACAAATATGCATACCCACACACACACACAGCCAGCCACTTATCCAAAGCAGACCCAGCAGGAGAAGAGTGAAACCAAGACCAGACTCCATAGATAATACTGTGCTTGTGAATCTAATGAAGAGAAGAATGCATGACTGTGATTATAACTGCCATAGAGACAACGCAGAAATTTCAGAACAATACCACTGACACACACAACAAAACAAATCCCAAGCAAATGTGTTACTAGGTAGACACGTGCTTAAAGGTTAAGGATCTTCAGTTAAAATACTTTCTCCAATACCACTAGATTATTAGTAACATTCACTACACAGAGCCGTAGCTCACTGACAAGTTACACAATATCGCATATGTTATTGCCAATGTAATGCCAGTGATGAAAGCGTAACTGTGTAGCTTGTCAGTGAACTACAGCTCTGTATGGTAAATGATGGAGATTTACTGCTAATCACATGACTAGCTTTAATGACGAGATGCGAATGATCATCACATTATTTGCACAGCCCTAATGCCAAGGCAACTAGAAGGCATTCTTAGGATGATTTCTAGGATGATTAACAATGGGGTGCAATTAAAACACTGCTAGTTGTTGAAGCATCTGAACAAGTCTAACACAGCAACAATGGAGCAACCAATGGCATCTGTTTGTCTGACCAGTGGAAGACAGAGGGAGCATTCACAAAAGCAGTTCACTGTACTGCAGTGGGGCAGAAATTACAACCTTTTAGGCTGGCACCACCCCACTGACTGCAGTCGGTCAGAGTTAGACGGATGAACTTCAGTTTACAGGAGCCTGTCCACTTTCCAATTTCCAAATACTCAATGAGTGTATCCACTTTCAAAACAATGACATCATAACCAAATAAATATCTCATGCTATTAAGATTTTTAACAACAGAATATTATCATTAAAAATATTGATAAATCAGTGTCTACAAATATAAATGTAAAGAGCAACTTTTAACATGAAGCTGTAAACTTTAAGAATGCTTCCTCCCCTGTTGTCCTATAACATCAAAATCCACAAACATATTTATTTATAACTGTTTTGGACTATTTCTGCTTATAAATGCTACTAAATTTGCACACTTCTCTCTTGGTTCAGAAAGGCTTCTTCCCTGGAGAAAGCAATATAATGGATGGAGTCCTCGTATTTTAGCCAGAAGCAACAGTTTGAAGTTCAAAACATCTTAATAGTCCTATTCGGACGGAACTAGTTTTACAGGGGGTCGTTAGAGAAATCTGTGTTTCACAGACGTACTTGGTGATTTTAATCCCGTCCGAATCTGCCACATCTGTGTTTTTCTCACACAACCTCTGTGATAATTCTAGAGCAAATTACCTACCAATTTTCAGCAAACTCAGTGATCCTCTGAGAAAACTAATCCCGTCCGAATGCGAATGTCTGTGATTGCCGGTGATTTTTTATTTCACAACGCGTTTCCTTGTGTGTTTTGGCCAACGTGAATTACCGTAGATGCTTTTACCGCACGGATGTTTGATAGATTTGCTTAGCGGCCAATAAATAATAATACAAAAATAATACAAAATAATAAAATCAAGCAAGGTCGCGTAAACTGTTAATACCGGCTATTGTAATATCAGCATCAGATAAGGTTACTCACGTTCATTTATGTACTCAGTTACATAATGTTTTAATTACATTTAATTAAAAAAAAAGGAAAACAAGTTAAACTAAAGGAACCACACATTAACATGGTTTTGTTATACTAGCCATTTAGTATTTATTGTGTAATAATACAAAGGCAATCATTCTGAATGAATGCAATGCACGCTTACAGAGCGCGTGATCTCTGTAACGCCCAGATGCACAAATCAGACCCTCCCACCTCTGTAATAAACACGGAGATGTTAGTCCCGTCCGAATTGGTACATGAAAATCATAGACGTCAGGTGGTAAGAATCGAAACTCAAACGTAGTTTAGAAAACTAGTCCCGTCCGAATAGTGCTAATGATGAAGCTTTCCACTTAACATTCAAAAAAATAACTCTTTAAACGAACATAAAAAAATCATGGAAAGGACTTCCACATTATTAATTTTCTTTAATTCAGCGTTATGAAATTCTGTTATTCCAATTTAATGTACTTACGTTGGGTCAACTTATTTCATAAAGGTGAATTCAACTTATTTACTATGGTTGGGCACAGCTTAATTTATTAGTGTCAGTCCAACTAATTTGCAATGTTTTGGACAATGTTTTTAATAATTTAGTTCATTTTACAAAATAAGTTTAAGTAAACTTAACAAACCTTAGTAGAGTCAACAAACAACAATTGAGTTAATTGTACATAAACATTTTTATTAATGATGACAAAAAATATGAATAATGCCATATTGGGAACACCAACCCCTTTAATTAAGATTGTGAACAGCTACTTGATACCACTATTCATATAAACCTTTTTTTATTACAGTATATCATTCAGATCTCAAACATATTTGAAATGCAACATTACACTTCAAACTGTTTGTTTATGTGTTTGTTTTGATCTAAAATTTATCAGAACAAACTCAACAACTCTAAACAATTTATTACTCATATCTAATGGTGCTACACTTCTGCAAGAGGGTGACAGAACAAAAATCACCCATAATACACTGCAAAATACTCAGCCAATGAGATGCAAGTCTGTATTGGTTTTATTAATCTGTTACTTTTACGCAACAATGTTATGTTGACTGAACAAATAATTTTTAAGTAAAGCTGACAATACACACTTTTTTGTTGGATGAACTAGATTAAATCAAGTTCACATTGTTAAATTTATTTTTTAAGTAATAATAACATGAACAGATTAAGTAAAATTGTCAAAGGTGAAAGTACATTTTTTTTGAGTGCAAAAGACATTAATTGATGGACTGGAGTCATGTAAATTAATGTTTTCATCAGCTGTTTGAACTCTGATTCTGATGGCACAAAGAAGAAACAAACTCATACCTCTTTGATGGTCTCAGGTTAAAATAATAAATATATACTAATTTCACAGTGACTTTAATAGATTTCTGGGGAAATCTAGCCAGAAAGATTTATTACAGGTAATTTTCATATATTAGCCAACATTCTATACCACAAAGGCTACGCTGTGGTAAGATGTCTTATCTTTCACACATGGAAGTCATTCTAATTTTTACGATTTCATGTTTTTCTACCCATTACCATTTGTAAGCAGGGCTGGAGAATGCCAGTGCATAAAAGCACTGTTTCTGCTATAAAAAAAGCCAATTTTAAATCATTCCCTGGTGTGTACATTAAAAAAAGTAATCACACAGTATCTCAAACAGTTCTCCGGAAGGCTGGACTGAGGGTGTGACTGGTGTCAGAGTTTTGTCTTTTGGCAGGGTGTCCAGCCTGTGTCAAGTATTGATTACTGTGGAATGCTGTCATGAGTTTGCTGCAGCACTGCAGTCCAATAAAAAGAGCCAGGCAAAAGTAGGAGACAGCACAGCTACAACCCCCCTTGTTGCATGATTCATGCTCCGCCTCTCAGGCCCAAACGCTTGTTTACCCTGCTGTACTCCTCCACTCATGTAAACCCCCCACCGAGGATCTGAACATGTTCCTAACAGGAAACTGGGCAACAGATTGTCCCTTCCTGCTGAGATCAGCGAACAGGAACAGAGATGTTCTGCTTCCACTACATCTGTGCTCACGTGCCCTTTGGAAAACACTATCACTTGCAACGAGAAACTAACAAACTGACAAAAAACACTTTAAGTCTTTAGTTAATTACACCATAATCCACAGACAAAGAACCTTCTCACAAAACCATCACAACAACACAAGAGCAGCCAAAATCAGGGAGAGGTTTTCATGATAACATTTGATTGTCTCACATTTTAAGCCAACACATTGCTTGCTGCGAGCCCACAAACATGCATTATTTTCACTTTTACCATGTTAATATGTCAATGTTCAACTAAACTAGAAGGATATAATTTTGTTTAGATATAACTGGCCAGAAAACCTTTTTCTTTTCTCCAAGGAGTTCTTGCTGTTATGCAGTACACTTTTATGCTCCCATCATATGTATAAATATATTGGTAAATATAATAAACTCACAATTGGAAACCAATGAAAACCACATCAGCCAGTTATCTTTAACCATAATATGACAATTACATGAAAATAAGAGCAAACTTTAAAGAATTTAATTACTTTGATCAAGAGCATACTAACGGTTAAGATGAGGGGGCAAAAAATATTTAAGGGGTCATATGCGATGCGATTTAAATTTTTGCTTTCTCTTTGGAGTGTTACAAGCTCTTGGTGCATGAAGATCTGTAAAGTTGCAAAGAATAAAAGTCTCAAATCCAAAGAGATATTCTTTATCAAAGTTAAGACTCTGTCACGCCTCATTAAAACACTCCCCCACATACATGGAAATATTTGCTTAATGCCGCCCAAATGTTCAGGCAAAGAAAGAAGGCATGGTAGTTTCTGTAACCTCAGTGTTGAAGCAGCCATGTCAGGGAGATGCTGTGTGTATCTAGGCGAAAGCATAAGCACTTTATTTGGCCTCACAAAAGTAGATGCATTTAGGAATCTTTAAAATTACTTAGACCGTTTCGTGAACCTAGGACAGGAGGTAATTCTAACTTTCCTACAACAATCTGGCGCTTCTGAATCAGCGACTGTAAGTATGTTTTGTTATTAGTTTAAGTATTTTCTATTGAATGGTCAAATGTGGAGTTTTGCACGTTGCGTGTGTGTGTTTGAGAGATAGAGAGACACAGTCACACAGTGGAGTCAGCTGTCTTAACCGTCCGTGGCTTGTGTACTGCAAACACATACGAGCTTCATCACTGTCTATATCACACCACTCTGTTCCCCTTTCGGGCTTGAACTGATGGTAAAACTAAGGACATTATTAACTGTCTTTACATTTATTTTGAAAGATGAAGCTTGCGATTATGGAAAGGGGCGTTACATTTCCAAACAGTACTTCCGGTGTTGGGCCAATCACAATGCACTTGGTCAGTTGGCAAATTAGAGCAGACTGCTATTGTCAGAAGGAGAAAACTACGTGTTTGAGAGAGGCCTGAGAGAGGTGTTTTTTGAACATTTAAAGCATGTCAACATATTCTGTTACACCAAATACACAAAATGATGATCTTTAAAAAAAGCATCATATGACCCCTTTAAAAATGTTGCAGGTGTTTCTTTGTTCTTTCCTCACTATAATCAAAGTATTAATTAAAATGTGTTCTAACAACTAATTTTATAGATTTTTTTTTCTGTTTTCAATTTCACTTTCTATCATGTTAGCCTTTCATAAGATCCCATTGTTTCAGAAACACCAGCGATCAATTCTGTGATGTTTTGTGGTATTAGTTGCTTTGCCCAATCCTTTGGACACAATTACATAGATTGGTGTAGTAGCATTTGAACTTTCAATTTCTCACTAAGCAAAGATAAATTACAGCTTTTTGTTTTCATCCTAGGAAATTTCATATTTCCTGTATTTTATATTCTGGCCACTTTGTAAATAATAAGATATAATTAATACATTTAACTACCTGAGCTTGACCCCAAAAATGTCTGAAACACTGCCATACTCTTCTATAGAAATACCATGCACTGATAAATGCAATATATTCACATGCATATTTAATTCTGAAAGCGCTTAAAAGTTACTGCATAGCAGGATTTACCCAAATTGTGATTAATCAGATGCAGGTTTCTTTAACCCACTGACAAGTTACATGACTAAGTTTTGCTCATTTTGAAAACGAAAGCCAGACTACACATTTTCCAACTACATATGGCCAGCATAAAGTGTGAACCATAGAAACGAGACACAAACAAGACGTGATTGTCCAGCAGACGCATTGAAGTAAACTGCGGTAATCTCGAGTAAACCTGATGCTGCAGTATATTCTTTGTATGCAGAATTTACATATATATGCTTACATTTTAAAACGACCCTAATTCACGAGTAGATCATGAGCTTATGCTAAGAACCAAATCGTTCATTTTACTACAGTAAACGTGGCAAATGAAGTGATATAGTAAGGACGTGGGCGTTGTATGGCTAAAAGAAAACACAGACACTCTTATGCATATTTATAACACACTGTAACCTCTAATTAGGTGTGAACGTAGCCAAAAAGAGACGTTGACTATTTATGACCAGTAAAAGCTGTTAAAAATATTAAATTTTGTAATGACTACAAGTTAGGACCAGACAGTTAGCAGTTATTAACTCTACAGGGATATGATATGACAGTTAAACAACAGCACGGTTAAACGTTGTAAATTTTCTGAAATAGTTAAATAGAGATAGAAGAAAAACACACAAAATAGTTTTAAAGTCCAGAATAGCGGACTGAAGTTTAGCGCAGCGTTAGCAGGCTAAGCTAGTTGGCACAGCATTGCGGTTCAATGGAAGAAGACAACAGGAAAAAAGTAACTCGCTAACCTGGCTAGCTTTGTAAAACTGTTTCTTTAAGCCCGCCACGGACATCTTCAAAGCGTAATCCTCTTTCCTGACGAAAAAAAAGACTTGCAAAGTAGGTTTGAATACTGACACACAGTGTGACAAAAGTCAACCAACGGTCGCTGAGTGAAATATAAAACCCAAGTCCTCAGATAAACGATTTATGACCCCGCTCCACAAAAGAATACTCCAAGTGGCTGCTGGGAAAGGTTTTATAACGATATGTTTTTAAATGTTCTTCTGGTGGCTTTCCATTAAATTGTGACTTTACTACGGTTCACAGTGCAGCCACCGCATTTGTCTTCCGAAACTAGCGGTTTCCTGCGCAACGCAAGCACATTCCTTGCGCGAGCGGAGAAGAGACTGGAAGCGGGACAGCAGCGCCCCCACCGCTCAGGAAATGCACTGCACCTACAGCTTTCTGTTGACCAGATGATGGGGCCAGATGTCTATTTTAGTGGAGATCTACTAAAAGACAGTGGTTTTCAACCTGTGGTCCTTGGCCCCCTAGTGTGTCGCGATGTTATTGCAGGTGGGCCGCCAATAACTATTGTAAAATATGTAAAAATGTCTGAGTCATAACATAATAACACAATTTCATATAATGAAATAACAAAAAATAAATATTAAACTATATGCTTCCACTATTCGAGCTCGCTGATTGGTTTAAGAATAAACCACCAATTTATCTTAGATATTTTTGCTGCATATGCTACAGAACAATAGCAGTTGTGCCAAGCGGTGCCAGCCCGAGTTATTTTCTATTAATTGCCAGTTCATGCAATAAAGACAGTTAACAATCTAGTGTCTGAGTACTAAGTTATTAACTCAACAATAGCAGGGGCAGGTTATTTTGTTGCAGTGGGACGGGCAAACATATGTTTTTGGTTTTGTGGGTCACGAGTTGAAAAAGGTTGGGAACCACTGCTCTATGCTAATACTATACTGAGATGATCTTGGCGACATGTGGTTTCTGAGCACAACATTTTGTCTTTCGAATAAAGCTATTAGATGAACAGCAATAATGAAACTACAACTATTAGGTCGTTTTATAGTACATAATTATCTCATGCTCACAAAGGCTGCATTTATTTGATCACAAATACAGTAATATTGTAAAATATTTTTACAATTGTTTTCAATTTTATGATATTTTTGAATGGCAAATATATTTTTTAATAGCCTATATATTTCTTTATGTTTATTTTAAAGTTAAGCGGTTGTGTTATGCCTTTTTATTTATTCTCCTTCAATAAAAAGTTCAGAGGAACAGCATTTAATTGACATTTTTTGTAAGTCATTATCGATCGATTTAATGCCTCTTTGTTAAATAAAGGTTTTTTTTTTTTTTTAATAATAAAAAATCTTACTAAGCCCAATACAGTGAACAGTAGGCTATACACAAACATATTTATTATCAAATAAGTGAGCAGTACTGTTGTAACTTACCCATCTACACACTTTTCTCCCCCGTCTCTAGACATGAATAAGATATGGGAACTTTGGGGATTTCGGTCTTGCATTGCATTTTACATAAAAATGTAATACAAATAAATAAATAAACAATTAAATTCAGCCACAGAACATTCAGTATAAAGTAAAAATACCTTTATTACATTCTGGAATCCATGTATATCATTCTTATTGTACAATATTAACTCTAAATGGGGTTCTTTTATTCTCTGTGTCCATAATACACCATAAATTATATTCCTTTAAATCTATAATATGATTTATTTGCTTAAAAATAAAGTTACAACTGAAACAACCACAGAAGGACCATGGCAAAGAATTAGGACTCATGTAGGGGAATTCTGCTTAAAAAGTGCTGTTTAAAAAAAATACAATTTTAATTCTTCAAGACAAAGGACGACACTATGTGGGTGAGAAAATTTTACATAAAAGCACAGAAATGATGAAAGAAAATATCACAAACCAATAAAAAACAACAACACTAGATTTAAAGATTAAATCCATTGTTGTGTGTGTGTGTGTGTGTGTGTGTATATATATATATATATATATATATATATATATATATATATATATATATATATATACACACACACACACACACACACACATATATACATACACACACAGCTTAGTTTTGATCCTATTCATTTTTGTAAGCAATTTTAACTGAAAAAGTCCTCCAAAAGCACTGATATAAGACAGGGGTAAAATTCTTTCATACTTCTGTGATTAACATTCACAAGAACACAGTGATCAAGGTTTAAAAACTTCTATTTGGTTCAAGGTGTCTTGCTAAGGCTAACTGAAGAAGACATTTTAGGACAGAGAACCCAGCTATCTCCCTGAGTGACTGAGTGCACACTTCCAGAACTAGCCTCAAGGACAGGCCGGACACTTGTGGCTTTTTTTAGGGCTGTGAGTTACACTCCAAAATATACATAGTCTAAAACTCTAAAAGTTTTTTACAAAGTAGTTGCACTTTGTCACAATCTTTCTCCACCTTCACACATTAATTTAATTTAAGCTAATAGACAAGAGTAAAAAAATAATGTGTAGCCGGACCTTAGCAAAGGGGGTGTTAAACGATCTGAGATGGAGTGCTTATGAAATCCAAGCAGACCCTCAGCTTGTGAAAGCCGTCAATACTAAAAATGGAAAGACTGACTATTGCACAGGCAGACACTATGATACGGTGTTAAACACCCAGAAAATGTGTATTATACCAACCATATAAAATCTTACAAGAAAATATACAGTTAGGCACTGGTCCAGCAGTGCAAAAATAAAACATCAGATGAGCTTGATAAGTTTATCTATCAGGAAACTGGACGTTGATACTTATCAATCATTCAAAACATATTTTATTATCTCTGTAATCTCAAAAAGCTAGAACCGGGCACTAAAGGGTTTCGAAAAGCCCTCCTTTGGGCTTTAGTTTGCAGTCTGGTTTCTGGGCCACTCTTACACCTCCTCTGAGACCAATCCTCATAAGAACGGACAGATAGTAGATCTTTCTCCTTTGGTTTGAGTTTTGGAACATAAACTAATCAGTATTCCCTAACTCAGGGGGGTAGCTGATGGTTCTGTTGACCAATAGTGGTGTAAGAAGTGAACACAAAGGGCAAATGGATGATGGGGAAAAAATAATCACATAGCAACACAACACCGATCCCCGAATCAGACACAATGCAAAGCATGAGGTATGGCCTGTGAATCCACTTATCCTCACAGCTGTAGAAACAGAAAAGTTACAACATTTCTGTGGTGTCCTCATGACTGACGGTGAGCTCAGGTTGGCCGTTGTCTCTAGAAATATAAGGTCCTTCCAAGTTCTTTGCATTCTCCCAAGGCCTTGCTTCCAGAGCTGTCTTGAGTGTTTTGCTGCGCTTCAGAAAGTCTCATATAGTGGCATTGTCTTTTCGCCATTTAATGTGAAGAGACAGCAAAGACCTGCTCTTGCAAAGTCCTTTTTATGTTGAGTGTTTAAGTGCTGTCCACCTGCATCTAAATCTAAAGCTTTCAAAATGTGCATGTCATGCCAATTCCAACTCCAGCCCAGAATTCATCTCCTATGGTTGGGAAGTCTTTGAAAGGGCTTGAGAACATTCAATCTAAGGTGCATACTTTCTATCTCTGCCTACATACGCTATCTACAGGCTCTGTTTATAAATATACTCTCAAATACATCTATCTTTCTACATACGTGTGGTTTCGGATCTAATGAGGTTATCAAAATATCATCTGATGTCTTTATACAAAGTGGCATTTGCATGGGAAAGGGAAATAAGGATGAGGTTTTCATTAGTTTAGTTGCATCTTTTAAATTTATATGCAAAAATAAAGAGCTCAAATGACAACCATGTGCACGTATGGCCTGTGCAGTGTGCTGTGCATTAGTGTTCAGTCTGTTAAAGTGAAGCTGCTCATCTGGTGTTTACAACCTCAGGTGTACATGCATTGGTCCCTTTAAACAGTTTTGCATGGATTCAAAACTGTTAGTTTACAGAAACCAGGCCTTAAAAGCTTGTTTTATATATGGAGCAGGAATACATAATACATTCTGTCTAAATCCTGAGGCTTTGCCACATGTCAGTTGAGTTACATTCATAGTTTTCTTCCTAAGTCTACTCTGAAAATGGGAAGTATCCACTTTTCAAGCACTTCGAATACTCTTTTCTTTTTAATTAAATATACTTCATTTACTCTCTTCGAGTCACTATATGTAGGTAGCATGAGTAACAAGCACCTTAAATGACTGCTGATATTAAACAGCATCTTATAAGAAATGTGGGTCCTGTTCAAATAGAGGAGTGAATCACTCCATCAGGAGGGAGGTTATAGATGAGGTCCTAAAGTGTAACGTGCAAGATTGTCAGTGTGTTGCTGGTTTTTCTCAAACACATATCCATCTACCTCCTCCTATTTCCATTCCCTGTCTCTTCCTCTCTCTGTCTTGCATCAGAGCCAATATGACACTTCAATGAATGTTAGCCCTCGGTGGAGTCTGGGAAGGAGATCTCGCTGCAGAAAACCTCTCTGTAGAGAGCAGGGAAGCTGTAGGCCGTTTCTGGGTGAAGGAGACGGAAAAACTCCAGCTTATCAATATGGAGGTTGCAAATTGACTTCATCATGGGCAACTTGGACACCATCTATTGAGTCAATAAAAAAAAAAAAAAGCAGTTATAACATTTTACTACATAACTCATAAAAACATCACAAAAAAGATGTATAATATCATTTAACATGATTGATAAAATTCTTAAATATTCAATATTCTAATGTAAGTGTAAAAAAAAATTGTAGTGAAAAATGTGTGCATTTGGGTCTTTTTAAATTAATTTTATGGAAATTAATAATATACACTATGAATCAAAAGTTTGGGGTCTGTAATATTTTTTTCTCTTATGCTCTCTCTTATGCTCACCAAGCTGCATTTATTTAATAAAAAAAACAGCAACATTAATTTAGTTTTTTTGGTTAACCTTTCAGCAGTCTTGAAACATAAAACTTCTGAATAATTGTAATTGTCTTTGCGGTCACTTTTGATCAGTTTCATGCATACTTGTAGAATAAAAGTATTCCTTAACTTTTAACAACTTACTGATCCCAAACGTTCTAACAGTAATGTGTAACAATGAAAAAAATAATCATGTTTCACCATACAAAGATGAATATTATTAATTCATAAAGAATTTGACACTTTACATCTATTATTATAATATTTAGAATAAATAAAGTCTTCTCCATTATTCACTGACAAATAGGACCTTTGACACATCTGTCATAGTCAACAAGGTTTGGAACAGTTTTAAGAATTCACACAAATCATAAAAATAAAAAAACAGTTAAAATGTCAAACTGATTAAGTGTGTGAACAGCATAAAAATCAGAATGGCATAAATATATTTAATTGCATGTGTTTATTTGGACAGCCCTGATTTTCTCACATTTAGCAGCTGTGAGAGAGTGAACTTGTTTTTCATCCATTCCTAAGATTTTTTTCCCCAGTACCTTTGCCAGTTTCTCCTCAGGGGCACCGCTTTTATGAAGACAGTGTTGTAACGCAACATAGACCTTCTCCTGAAGTTTCTGCACCTTCTGAGCATCTGTCAACCACGGTCTGTCTGTAAAATAAATTGGTGGAAGAGTAAACTCTAATGTCTGGTTATGTATCTTTTGGAAAGACTGTAAGAGTTAAAGATTACTTTAAACTAATTTTACAGTAAAACCACCTGGAGACAGAAGCACAGTGGCGGTAAACAGAGCCATCTCCTCTTCAGACAGCTGTAGCCGACTCAGGGTTTTAGCCATCTCAAACACAGCACCCACTAGATCATCACATCCTACAGACAGGAAAACCCAGAAAACACATTTGAAAAATAAATAAAATAGTAGAGCACAGTTTACCAAGAGCAGTAAAAAATGTCACAACTTTAGCCAACTTCAGCAATCTTTTAATTGACCTATTTTGCATTTAAAATGAATGTTTGTTTAGGTCTATATAAAGAGTAACAGTGACTTAATCATGTGATTTTACAGCACATGGTGTACCATTGCTCAGGTTAATTGCATACAAGTACCAAACATGCCCTTCGGAATGCCACAAGGTTCTAAATTATGTGAAAGGTCTAGGGAATAGACTCACCGAGCGCTTTAAAGAGATGTGGGCTTGCAAACTTTCCATCGAACAACAGTGTGTTGTTGATGGGGTTGTAGGCCCGACACATTCGGATCAACAGCACGTCCAGGCAGCCTGGATGGGCAGCACCACATAGAAGATGGACATAGGAAAGGCAGGAAAGAGGGAGGCAGGGGGAAGAAATAGGCAAACGAATGCTCCACGATGCACACGTACACACAGGAAAACAAAAAACAGTTAGGATTTAATTGCACAAATTACAAAATGTTTTCAAATTGAGGTTTCATTAAAACAGTCATCATTTTCACAATCAAAGAGTGATGTCAACATTCAATCGAATGGCAATGATGGTTGTTTTAAAAGAAAAGAAAGAAAAAAGACAAAAGTGTTTTTTGTTTCCATTTAAAATCGGGTAAAAGGCACACCACACAATGCAAATAGGGAGGACATAAGCGGGGGAAAATGGGTGAGAGAAAACAACAACAGAGCCATTGTCAGAACACAGTTGAGAAATGAAACATACAACTATCATGCCATAATAAATATGCTGTATTAGAAGGGTTAACCAGAAATATAAACTGGGCACTTAGGTGTATTTACTGGAGGTATTAACTAATGTGGATAACAGATAACTGATTTGGTTGCTGTCTTGCACAGAGTTGATGCTGACCTGCTTTGAGAAGGATAATCTGGTCATTTTGACACAAGTCCAGGAATCCAGAGATGCGCTTGGCAAACTCCACCACATACTGGATGGCGTTCGTGATGTACTCAGCACACTGCTGCCACATTACCTCTGTGGACTTGGATAAGCAATACATTTTAGACTCTTCCACCCATGTTCTAATTATTCACAATTATGATGTGCACTTGACGTACTTTTTAATCTGTTTTTAATTAGCCCCTTAAATATTAAGTATTCTGTGTTATTCATTAAAATGGAATTTAAGGTTGGGCAATTGCTTGGATCATAACATAGATATATTGTACATACGGTTACACCCTGTGGTACCTTGTTTTGGAAGACACGCATCTCCTCAGGTGTGTAGAGCGTCCAGGCAAATCTTTTCAGTTCTTCTGTGCTATACTGACTTGTCTCGATGTGGGATTTTACCACATTCTGTGTAATCCGTTCTAAAGGAAACATACATTTTTACAATATGATCAAACACAACATCATAAAGATTATATAAAATATGGAAGAATGTCACAAAGATAAATGACAGAAATTAGATTTAATTTTTTTGTGGTATCAGTCGGTGCTGAATGATACATGTTAATTTTCAAATTGCTCACTTAAGGTTAACATTTAAACAACAAAATAAAAAATAAAACTGTTTTTTTAAAACATGGAATTTGTTGCATGTAAAACAATTGATTCGTTCTTATTTTTTATTTATTTAGAGAAAATAGCATAATTTCTAATGCAAACAAACAAATAATTAATCATAGACATTTAATAATATTCAAAAACTACTGTTCAAAAAAGGTTAGGGGTTGGACTGTTTTTTTGTTGGAAAAAAAGTAATACTATTATTCAGCAAGGACACATTCAATTGCTCAAAAGTAACAGCAAATACATCTATGCATTTATGCAGCCTTGGTGAGATTTAAATACTTCTTTCAGAAATATGAAAAAAAAAGAATCATCTTACCAACCCCAATCTTATGAACGGTAGTGCATACTGGTACATATTATATATACAGTAATATAATAGAATATGCATACTTTTCCATTATCACTGTATACTAACCGAGTTCCATCAAGGAACAGCCTTCAGGTGGGTTAAGTAATGAGCGAGTGTAAAGTCCCGTCTCGTGCAGGGTCTGGTACTCGTGTTTGATCCGTGTTGTGTCACTAAACTCCTGTCTGTTCTGCTCAGGAGAACTCTGGGAGGACTCACTGCTCCCACCGCTTCCTCCCAGCAGCTCTAGGCTGCAGTAGTCAGCAGCTTCCTCCGGTGTGAGCGGCAGATCAAAGAAGAGACCGTCTGGTAGCGTGGTTATGTCATCCAGGTCACTTAGTGTGGTGCTGGAGCCCCGGCTGTAGGTCCGGCCCTGGCTGCTGCTGTTCTCCCCGACCTCGTCACCAACATGGCTGGGTACACCATTGCCTAAGCCCCCTGTCCGCTCCTGGGACTGCTGGTGCTTCTGAACCTCGGCATAAAGGCTGTCACGCTGCTTTTTTGACATGCGTCCAAACTTCACCGCTGCAGAGAAAAGGAGGGTGTGGAAAGTAAGACAACAGTTATATTTGATTTTAGATAAGAACTGAAAAGCAAGCTTAAAAACACGGAACGTGCCAACATCATACCACACAGGGGAGATCAAAACTGAAACTACTTTTCATGCCTGACTGTGTTTCTTCGGCCAGTGGCTAAATGAAGTCCTAACAGTCATACTAACACCACAGCTGTGTTTAATAGAGCTCAAGGATACTCCATTTCCAGTAGGAAATATGATTTTTCATAAAATTAGACTCACCATCACGGCTCATGCCAAGTGCCAGACATTTCTGCAGGCGGCAGTGCTGGCAGCGGTTGCGATTGGTTCGGTCAATAAGGCAGTTCCTCTGCCTGGAGCAGGAGTACATCGCATTGTTCTGCTGACTTCGGCGGAAGAAGCCCTTTATGAATGAAAATGTGAAAAAAAAAAAAAAAAACTGAGTTCAAGAAATGTGCCCGCCTTTCCATTTCCTCATTGTTCGTAAATCAAGGTCAAAACCTCAATTAACTCTAAAACCTCACTGTTTTCATAGTATCAAAATCTCAAGGACTAGCTGTATTGGTTCAGACACCAGTGCAATCATGCCATCATTTATTAATACCATATGCAATCCATGACGGTTTGAAAAAATCATAATGTGGAGTAATGTGGTTCAATACAAAGAGCACGTCATTTGGCAAAGACTTTCGGGCAGAGAGTCTGAAACATTAGATCAGATCTGGCACACATTGTGTGTCTTGTGGTCAAATACAAGCTGACTGAGATTTCTGACTCGTTGGAGAGCCAATCAGATAAAGGGGTTGAATTGTTTACCGTTTCAGGAAACGGTCTGAAGACGTCATCAGGGTGTAACTACAAGGTACTCTAACTTTCTTGCAAGTCTTGTATACTTCAAATGTGTTTATTCTACCTTTTTTTATCTGAAGAAAAGGGAAAATTTGGGGGAAAACAATTTGACAGAAACCTTTAAAGCAATTCTAAGAAATGTTGGTCTTTTAAAGAGAAAAATGTAATTCTATAATCATCTACTCACCCTCATGCTGTTACAAAGCTGTATGATGTTCTTTTTCTGCAGAAAACAATGTTTTTAAAAAGTCTCAGTGTTTTTTCCATACAATAAACAGGGGTTTAAAGTTTTGGGCCCCTTTGGCTTTCACTGTATGGACAAACAGTGAAACATTCGACAAAATATCTTAATTTGCACTACACAGAAAAACAGAACAACGTGGAAGTTTGGAATGACATGAGGGTAAGTAAATTATTATAAAATTGGCATTTTGGTCTGCTCTATCCCTTTAAACCTTGTATAGAATTGAAAATGAATTGACTGAAAGGATGCTCTCTTACCTTGCAGCCTTCACAAGTGATCACGCCATAGTGGATGCCCGATGACTTGTCCCCGCAAATCTTGCATGGGATTACTTCGATTTGTGCTAAGAGAGGGAGAAGTGGAACATGAAACATTGGCTAAAGTTTGACACACTTACCCAGCACCTCCCATACACAGCCTATAGAAAGGTCCTGACACAAAGCACACAAAGCATTGAAATCCATCTGCTACTTACAGTTCTAAAGTGAGCTACAGCTACAGTGTTCTTTGTTTGACCCATTGATCTTTGAGCAATCAATCAAAAACATAAAAGAAATATAGGCTGGCGCCGAGCCTGAAGGTCTGGTCTGACTCTCACAGGGACGTGGAAACTTTGCTATTGTCATATTCCTTCAACAGCAACAATACACAGCTAATGCATAAAGAGATGGGTTAAGCGCTACAGCTCACATTCAAATAATTTAGGTTTTGACCCACTCAGGATGACATAATAACACAAGTCCTTGGACCACAGGATGAAAAACAGCTTTATAAACAAAGCTTGCTCTCTGCTTGGCACAGCTGAGATGGAATTAAGCAGATTGTAATGCTCTGTATGGGAATTATAAACAGTTGCAGGTTCATGAATAGTACCTTTGAGTGTAAAGAGTTCCTCAGAACCAAACAACATTATACACACTTACATTTGGAAGTCCTCTATATCCCATTAAAACAAGCTGTTCTTTCAAGCAGAAACACTATCCTTGAACAGCAGGTCAATATAATTTTTCTTCAGGGGCCTATGGTAAGGAAGCTTCACCTAGTGCAGATGAGCCAAATGGCATGAGATAGATCACAAAAAAGGTTTTTATCATGATGACGTGGATGTAGGAAAGGTCATTCATGTTTTATGCAATGACGCAATATCTTAGGTATCTTAGGTTGTGACATTTGTTGTGACAGGGAACAGTCACTCCAGAGATAATGACATGAGGACTTGCACTTCAGCTTGAATGCTTGTTGATGTGTGTCACATTTGAGCAATGGAGTCTGAGAGCGGGGCAAATAAAAACAGAGGGAACATGAGACAAGTTTTTGTGATGTTTCCAAAAGCTCAGTTGATAAACACAATCTGCTCAAGCACTTTTCAAAGCATCGAGAAAGAAAACAAAAATGTATTCCTTAATACAGTAAGTCAGTGAAATTACTTAATGGAACACATTCTATCTTTTTTTCACTCGCTGTCATTCCTTCTACTCCATTCTGAGCCCCCGGCCCCCACCCTCCCCGTGTTATATAACTGCTGTCTGGCTACATTCCACGTACACACTCATTCAGAGGAGATCACCCTAGCAACGGAGTGACGAGCATTCCTCCATCCCGCCCCTCCCACCTTCCCATTGGCTTGTGACAGCGTGGCTTTGATTCTGACTCGTCCGCTCACATGCCACTCACCTGCGTAGCACAGTCAGGCTATGGGGCTGAACTGTTCTACTGACACACTTTCCTACCGAGCCGAGGGAGGCGCTTGTGCGGTAGCCTCACAAGTGCTGTAATCTGATTTATTTTTTCTTTCCTTTTTTTTCCCCCCTTCTTGGCATGTTTAAGGAGGAACCGCAAAAATCAAAGACCATTATATTATCAGGAAAAATTGTCATTTCAGTTTCAGACAAATCCAAGGCCTCTATAAGTGACTCCAGATATTATAGATATATATATATAGGGTTTTTTTTTTTTAGCACAGACACATGATCAAGAGGTGCATTTTATGTAATGGCACAGGAGTGATATATGACTTTTGCACATTTGAAATATCTACAGTACACTCATTAAGGGCTCTGTAACTTACACTTGCCCCTCAACATGTGGCAGCCTGTCAAGAATTTGAGCAGAGTCCCAGCTGTCTCGTAGCGCTCACATAAAACTATTTTTAAGTTTTGACTGCTGTGCATGGTGGTTGGAGGTTGAATTAAATAAAGACTTGGTTTTACCATGTTATGTGTTAGTTAAACAAAACTTTTCATACTGAGAATATCACACAGCAAAATGTCAGGTAAAAGCAAACTGCACAGACTACATGGCAATATGACACATCAAACAGTATTGTCAAGACACATTACAAGTTTTATGGTAAATTAATCAATGAAAAATGGGAATAAATATATCACTGACTAAAACTTTTGAGGTCAAAAGGGCTGACAGAATAAGCAAGATGACCGCCTGTTCAGTTAAAATCAGGAACCTCTGGTATTTAGTCTGATAAATCTCCCTTTATCACTTTAAAAAGTTTAATTAGTTAATACATCTTTTGAAAGCCATTATTCATAACATATCAAGGCAATCTCCAACAAACATTCAAATAAGACAAATCAAAAGTATCAAACGGCTCTTGTTTGATTAACCGATTCGAGCACTGCTGTTGAAACCGGAGGCAAACACAGTCAGACTACAGAAAACTAATTAAGAGGAGATTTATTAGAGTGCTATGTTTATCGGGCAAGCTGGGGTTAGTAACCTAGCTCTTCTTATCTCCTCTCTCTAGGCCACTCTATTTCATTTAGTCAGTATGTCAGTCCATCAAACACCAGTCAGCAGTTTCACAGAGTAATGCTGGGAAAAACCCAATACAAATTCAGAGACTTTGCCCTTTTATCGCACGTAATCAAACAACTTTGTTCAGCAACGTCCAAAGGTTTCATTTACCTTGCATCCGCATAGCACAGTGTATAACTAACCTAACTTTTATGAGATTTGTGTGTGTGCAGTTCATATTAGAGCCAATTTGAGTCTGCTCTGTCCTCACCAGCAGGTTTGCTCTGAATTACACAAACAGGGTTCAATTTGCCTCCGCTTACTTTTAATTGAGATTTCATTTGTAAGGATTTTTCCTCTCCCACATCACTTAAAAATGGCCTACCTGTACTAAGTAAACTGAGATGGTGAAATGACACCGCAAGCCTCTCTTTAAATATGTACAGAGGGATTGAGTAATTCTTTGGTATAAGTAACAACACCAAGTTGAAAAACATGAGCTGATAGGGATTGTAAGGTGACTCCTGATGGGTATTAATTATCTTGATGCCTGCTGGGATTAGGAAACAATAAAAGTCTCTACAAATACATGCATTCAGTCATTTTCCAATCTTGTGGTTTTATATGTTGAATTTAAAATTTAAAAAAAAAAATCCTTGTTGAAAAAAAGATCACTTTGTATAAAAATGCTAAAAATATGAAAATTGCTTGGTCATTATCATGATCAATGATTCATGAAGGGAAAAAAAAGTGAGTTAAGCTTCACATAAAAAAAAAGGCTGGGTTTAAGACGCATTAACTAAAAAAACATAAGAATGCACCTTAGGCGTGTAACAATTATAATGTATTTATTGTTAAGAATTACTGAATATCTTGAATTGATGTTGAAAAAGAAGATTGTAATCCCTCACAGTTCAAATGACTGGTCAAATTGTGGTTTAAATGAATGGAAACTTCATGGGCAGGTGTCAAAGTGCCACTGCATTAAGCTGCTCAGCATTCATTTATAGACAGCTCATTGCTTAAGTCTTTAAAGCCAATGGTGGCTTATAGACTATAGTTCTCTGCATACAGAAGAGTGCCTTTCCTCAGGATCATGGACAAAGTCAAAAGAAATATACTGAATATCCAATGCTCATTTCATAAAATTTTTCAATGGCACTGCTTTAATCCACATTTTCAGTTCTACTGGTACTATAGACTGTTTAGCACATGCTATGAATTTCATAGATGAAACTCTAACAAAAGTCTGCAACATTCAGTTGAAAAGCATAAATATCTGATTTAAACAGTTAATATACAACTGAAATCAAAGGCAAATAAGCTTGACTGAGCACATGTTGTTATACCTTTGCACCAAAGGAGGCGCTGTTTCCTTTGTACGGCATTTAACGTAGTTTTTACCAACACGCTGTATGTTATGCAGTTATGCAGCACTGGGTAAAGGTTAAAATAGAATTCCAGTAAGGAAAACAATAAACCGATATTCAAACTGACCAAGTCTCTTCCTGATCTCGCAGTGTTGTAATAAGCTGTAATGCTCAATGACAGAAGTAGGTCAAAGGGGCAGATAGACTCTGTCACACAGGCGGCCATGCTGAGACTGTAAAACAACAACACGCACAACTCCGCAGACACATCCCCACTCCCTGTGCCCCAACCGCTCACACAACCTACTGACAAGCTGAGGGTCTCCCCTCAACTGCTTGATAAGCATATTATCACGATAAAGACACAAACATTAAGCTGAGCTCAAGTTCAACATGGCGGCTAAGGGCTTATACATACTTAACCAAAGGCATATAAACTTTGCGTTCGACCATAATGCAGCATTTGAGCTTTCCATTTTTTAATTCAGTTCAAATGACAGTAGCCAGGGATACATTAAGCATTTTTAAACACGTTGTTTGATTCTTACATAATAGGTTTGGCTTAGTGGCAGTTAACAGTAACTACAGTTAAAGGAGTGTTGCCAAATATCACAAGATTTTTTTTTTTTTTTCAAAATAAGCAAACTACGTAAAAAAAAAAGAGTTGAATAAATTATTCTAGCAAAATAAATAAATAGTCTAAATTGTAACTTACTGCAAGGTACGTCATTTCAATAATATCCCTTTAAAAATAATTAAATATTTAAAATATAAGTACTTATTAAATAAATCACATAGCTTTTGGCTAAAATGCGTATTTACATTGAGCGGCTATATTGTAAAAAAAAAAAAAACAACAACTCCAAAACATAAACCAATCATATTATAACTAAAGAGACTAAAACAATCCCAACTTGCTTATAAAAAGCGGACATGGCAACTCACGAGACGTTTCCTTCATGACGCTCATCGCTTTTCTTTCACGTTTACAAGCGAAAAAAAACAAAACAGAACCATGCAAAGTTTAAAATTTCAGTGCACTTGTTATTTTCTGTATATGTCTGAGTGGGGGGAAAACGCTATCAAATAGTAAAGAAACATATGTTACAAACAACCAAACAGTGCAGATTTGCTGCTGGAGATATATTTGCGAGCTTTACATCAGTTAAGACTGCGCAGTTCGTGCAACAAACATCAAAGCAAATCCATTCACCATACCGCTGACAAAGTGACAGTATTGTTTCCATTATTAGACAATATATATATATTTATTTTATTTTATTTCATTGAACTTACCTCTCATTTTGATGCTATATTATCTGCGAACGATAATAAAACTCCAGTACATTTGAACTGCGCCGAAAGTCAAACTCAGGTAAATTTTTAAAACTCCAAAACAGAGAGCGGTTGTAAGAAAATAACTACTAAAACTCGTAACTTCTTGCACAGCCTACTTGCTTTTCTCATCTGGTTCTTCAGAGTAAATTCCGCTCCATCATAGGCTTTTTTCCTGCGTAAATGTGCGCACTGTCAGCTGTGCAATAAAATGATGCCCTCTTCTCTCTCTCTCTCTCTCTGCGTCTGTGCTCTACTGTAGTCTAACCTACTTTCGGCGCGTGGACTCTCACATGATCCAGCTCCACTGGCCCGCCTCGTGCCCTCAGGCAGCGGCGCGCGCACTCGGCCACGCGCTTTAAGGAGGATCCGTGTGCCAGAGCCATATTGTAGGCCAGAGCCCGAGCGCGCGTGGGAAAGTGTGGCAGAATCGTGGGAATCTTTCGCGGTTCCTGCGGCTGTGATTTTTTGTGATCACAGCACAGCACCGGTTGAAAAAAATAACAGTGTTCTTATCCTTCCACATTTAAACCAAATGTACTTGACTGCTGCCGAAGCTCTTTCAACACAGTTTTATCTGTTAATAGTCAAGTAATTCGAAAAGGCTAGAGAAATTGCAAATCAATGTTTTATAGGTTTAAAACAGACCTGACCAGGTTATCATATAAGTGCCCGTGTATTTCTTTCTTCCATACAGTCAGTAAAAACAGTTGAAGACCATTTTAAAAAGGCACCTATTATTGTGTGCTTTTAGGTGGTTTTGATTAAATGAGACATTGCATGAATATACCATAGTTTTACAATATTTTAGCAAATCTGCACATATATTTATGGGGTATGGATATTTTTCTATTATATGTGGATTATACCAAGTTAGCCAAATGGAAATCAAATCTATTAATTAATTTCATTTATTCTTTTAGCATCCAGTTTTATTCAGAGAAACGATAAAGAATAAAGCAATGCACAGAAATTAATCCAAAACAGAGCTCAATACAAGTATCTTTGCCATATAGCAAAGTTTTATTACATTCTCAAATAGCCAAGAAGAAGAAATGTTGTGCAAAAATGTTTAGATAAGTGATGTAAATAATTACATAGGGTCTCTGTCTATTCAAAAAAGCATTGCAAAAATGCAGTGTTTAATGTTGACAAATGAGACAACATTTAAAATAAGAAACATGGTCACTACTACAGATGAATGGCCCAAATTGGACTCCCATAGAAACACCATTTTGGGGCTTTGTCTCTTCTCACGTCTCAAAAAAGATTATCAAAAAATAAATCTAATTTCAGTGAACATCTTTTGTAGGGGAGGGTGACTGAGAGTTAAAGCAAAGTTTGAGAGAAGGCAGGGAGTTTTCTTCAGGATGCTACTATAACAATGACAATAATTATGTGGGATGAAATAACAGGACGTGTGAAAGTGGAAAGGATGGAAAGGGCATGATGTAACCAGGGAGTCTCCATTATGAAATGAGGAGAGAAGAGATTATAGTATGTAGGTTAGTAGAACAGTGGAAATGCACAGAAGCTGACAGAAAGCTTTTTTCACTCCTTCCCGCCTGGTCACTCCTTCTTACTCGTTCTAATTTCTCATAACTCTCTTTTAGACTTATGTCCTTTATTTTGAATTACACTGTTGTCCCTATCATCATGAACCTTTTTGATTCCCTCAGACTTTATCTCTGTCTCGTTTCCAACTTTTTTTTACACATTAAACTGAGTTCTTTGTTTTAGAGAACGGGAGGAAATTAGTCTTTCAGTGTTTGTGCAGCGTTGTCAAAACAGACCTCCTTGGGGTAAACATATGAACTTTTCTGCTCCAGGAGCATTGCTTCCCTTTTCATTATTCCTCTGTTTAGAATCCTCTTCCTGTTTCAGAGTCTGTTCCTCACCTTCCTGCAGTCTTGAATTGCATATTTTCATTCAAAAGGGATATATACACACACACACACACACACACACAATCACTGACCTCCTGACCATCTGTCTCATATTACCACAGTCTCTTAAATTAGAGCTTGCTCCATCAGAGAATAGAGTGAAACAGGCTGCCATTAGATGGAGGCACACGGATAGACAGTGAATGAAGCATCATTTCTATTAAATGTCTGCTGGAAAACATGACAAGAAAGTTATCGTGAAGTGAGATTAGAAGTGCATTATAATCTAATGGCGAATGAGTTTCAGGTGGAGAAACAGAGTGGATGAGGTTATGGAGAAATATATGAAACAATCAGTGCTAGTGTGTTTGGCAGTTGATAAAATATTGGTTTTCAGAAGGGATTATTGTGAATCCAGCTCTCATCAGCGTAATCCCCTCACCACTCCTCTTCATTATCTCTTTAATCCGCTGACTCCTCTCCTCTTTCACAGGCTGGATAATCCCTCTCTCTTTCTCTGTGCGAGGGTGTAATCCAGTTTTACCCTGCCCATCCTCTCCTCCATCATTCTCTTCTCCTTTCATCTTCTGTTTCTTTCTCCTCTCCTCCCTTCTGCAGCTCCCTTAGTAATCTTCACCCAGGCTAAAAATACCACTTTAAAATCCCCATTACTTCAATTACATTATACAAACTACATTATACTGTACTATAAAGAATGTTCCTGAATGAATCCTTCGGTCTTAGGAGACTTTCAGAACTGCAGTCAGTGTTTATTCCAAACTGTCGTCTTGGGCCTGTCAAAGCTTCCTTCACATACCGTTGCTCATGGTTTCCGTGGTCTGCCTCGTCCCAGATGGCTGGAATTGCGTCGTCTAGATGTTTTTATTTTTTGTTTAGTAGCTAAACACATAAAGCCATGAATCTCTGTTGACTCATCTCTAATTATCGAGAATATTACAAAGAGATGATTATATCACTGCTCATCTGCCATATACAATGGATCATTTTCATAATTTTCTTGAATGTCTCAAATGAAACTAATGAGCAACTGCAGATAATCATCTTAATCTCAGGCTGTTCCCGCCGGGCAGCCTCAGTATCATGAACAAATGTCAGATGACGCTTCTTGAAATTAAATTATTGACTTGCATACCAGTGTTGTGCGATTACAGTTATGAACCAAATAAACATACATTACTCATGCAAGTAAACACAAGCTGCCCAAATGATTTCTTAAGAGATGGACAGTCACAGATGGATATACAATACGTCAACAGCTATAACGTCATCATGAAACAACAAAAGTAAGCTGAAGACAGTAAAAAACAAAAATAATACAATCTACAATTATTGTATAAAATTGTAATGGTATATAAAAAATGGCGCAGTTTATGAATTGTATAAACAAATTATACAATGACATACGGGGGTCCATATAGTTTAGCACAATTTTTATTCATCAGCGATGCATCAACTTTAACAAAATTTCAGTAAAGTAAAAGTACATTACAGTAAAATAACTTTTAATGTTATAAAAGTTTTTTTTTTTTTTTCAAATCAACACTTTTGCTTTTTACTTTATTTTTATATTAAGATGAACAAGTGTTTTCAACAATAATATTAATAGGAAATATTTATTGAGCACCAAATCAGCATATTAGAAACATTTCTGAAGGATAATGTGACACTGAAGACTGGAGTAATGGCTGCTCAAGCTTTACCATCACAGGAATACATTACATAAAAAAAAAATTAAAATAGAAAACAGTTTGTTACAATATTTTACATTATTATTTTTTACTGTATTTTGATCAATAAATTGTAGCCTTGCTAAACATATGAGACTTCTTTCTAAAAACTATTTCAAAATCTTACTGACCCTAAATTTTAAATTGTCTTGTATATTGTTTTATAAAAAAATATAGGCAGGGGGATAGTTTTTCTTCCTTAGACGCGGATGTGAAGGAATACGACTGTACATCTTTCATATTTTTCACCCTGCTGTCATGACAACAGCTGGCATGACACGACTATCCTCACTGTAATGAATGGCCACTTCTGAAGGTCAGGTATCTTACTCATTCAGTCACCCTCCTTCTTATTTATCCTTCTTCATGGTACCACATCTCTTCTCCTGTTATTTTCCTGTGTGTTTACATACTCTGTTTCTAACAAGCACTCAGGTCTATCTCAGATACCAAGTTACGTCCTCCAGGAAGTTAATAGACCTGTAGTGTATAGCTCTCGTGAAATCTGATATCTTTTATCACCTGCTATCTGACATGTAAAGAAAGTATGCCGTTGTTATAGCAGTTCCAGTAAATGCTGCCCTAAAAAGGTCTTTGAAATCCTCAGGAGATTGACACGCAGATGCTACTAAGCCTGGCTGTTTTACCAGAAAGTCACACCCTCAATATGAATTTTATCTTTGCTTTTCAATGAACAATGCCAATCGAACAAAGGGCGAACATAATGCTGACAAATACATGTACACACAAAGATTATAAGCCCAAACACACCTTGAATGCCAGCTCAGGGTGGAAGAGAAATATTGTCATGAAAATGCAGTGAAATTTCGAAAGAACAACCTTTCAGAAGTGATTGCATTATTAGTTTATTTAGCATTTTAACCTTTTGTAAAATATGAAACAATCAATTTATTATATCTCCTCATAATCAAAGTCTGACTGTACCCTATACCAAAGTTCATTTTGCCCTGCTTTAACAAGCCATACGTGTAGGAACAGCTTGTTAGCTCAACAATCATGGGCCATGGGCACACGGCGCTCGTTTTTGTTTATCTATTATGAATCAGCATGGCACCCAGTGTCCGCCAAAACTGACCCACTTTTGAAAATCACTCTCACACATACAAACACCACGCCACTAGAAATACACACACTTACAATGACTCACACCTCTTCCACTCATTTGTTGACTGCAGCTGCAATGTTGGACAGACACACTAGCGTTCAAGAGTAATACAGTACCTACTAGCATACAGTATATATATATATCAGCAAAGACAAAAAAACACCAATATTGCAGAATGAATTACAAATTCAAGTGGAAATCCAGGCAGTTTTTTAATTTCATATTACTTTGAGCATCTTCACTATCTATCCCTTCCAATTCCCTTCTTTTTCATCCTTCATCTTTCCCTTGTTGCCTAAAGGAAGTGTGGGACACACTGTCAGTCCATCTCTATCTCTTTATGTCTCCCTCCCTCCCTCCTTTCATCCCTTACCACAAAGCAATAAACTTGTGCTGTCATTTAGTTTCCTCTATCCTCTGTGGATGCTTTGCTTGGCTCAGAGGAAACTGTTAATTACATTGCACCCTTTTCAGTGGTCATATGTTGGTCATTTCCTATCACAACGATCATTTTTCACCCCACTCATCTGTCATTATTTGTTTGAAAAGATGAATGCACATCGAAATCTTCTTAGGTAAGCTGAGTAAATAATGGCCTCAGCCATTCAGTTTGCTATTATTTGTAATGAGGCTTTTAAATCACACAGTTCCAATCATTTCCATATTATTTAAAATGTAATAGTTACTTGGGAGAATGGGAACATTACAACAGTGGGGAAATAATTGGCAGTAAATAATGCCCAGAAAGGGGAAAAAGAAAGGTAAATAATGAAATATAAATCTTAAAGAAAGGCACTGGCAATGAAAATAAAACAATTATTTAAATAAAACATAGAAGTACATACTCTGCAAACAAACAAAAACAAAACTAATTTATCTAAAAATGTCGTAATCTCAAATTAAGCCAATATTGAAACGTCATTTCCGTCAGACAGAATGATGGGGAATTAGAGACCTCTGGTGCTGACTTTGGGTACTGCGCGATTTGGTTTACATAACAGATGCTTATCCACTTTGCATAGACCGTTTAGCGGTTAAGCTAAAGTGTATAAACATTATTATTATTCTTCTACCAGTTGCATTAAAAATTGTTACAAACCTTCAAGCATTTTTACCAGTTAAAGTAGGCAGAGTTTGGCGGGATTTTTCAGTTGACAGCAGAACATGTATTTTCTGGTAGGCCTAATTAAGTAATTAGGCTAATTCATGATTATTAGTATTATTATCACCATAATCACATGAATTGTTGTAGTTATTGTTGAATTTTATTCTCTGGTTTATTTAGGGGTAGACATCTACCATAACACAAAGACTATGAAAGCTATAAATCACATTCGTTATTCATTTCCATCTATATTCCTGGCCAACATTTCAGTTTCCATTGAAGAGGAACAGCAAAGCCAGAAAGTAAATGAGAGACTAGGCAAAGTGAGGTTAACATTACAAACAAATATCTGTCAGTGGTCGACAATGCGGTGAATGGAAATTTTTTCAGTGTATTGGTTGTTTTTTCCCCCTTTCTCGTCTGGAAAGTAAAGTTTTGGTCCCTTGTGGCTGGAAAGAATATCCAGGCTAAGCGCTTTTCAGACATGACAGAAACAGTGAGCGCGAGATGGACATCCAGCAAAATGAGGAAGGAAGGATGACCTACTTAGTGGAGAAAAAGGAAAACACACCCCGGGGATGGTGTACAGTTGACACACCACACATATGCTTTCGAGCATGCATAGACATACTCATTCACACACAACTACACACTGAGATGTAAATCCATGTCAGATGCAGTCCCACAAACTCAAGTGTCACATCTTGGAAGTGCGTTACAAAATCCTATTTACTGCTGACAGTTATCTACACGAGCGGTTCAAGGCCGTGCGGCTCTGATGGTTTGGCAACAGCTGTAGGATCCATTCTATTTTCCACTGCAATGGACGCTTCAAGGCAGCTGTGTCATTTTCGAATGCGACCGATCGATTAACACTTTTGCCACATCAAAGCATAACCGCAACCTATAGTTCATTTACCTGCATTACACAAGCTAAAACAGTTTGAAACACAGCCATGTGTTCTTAAGCAACCACAAATTAAATTGTGGAGCAATATGTAATTTCCTGGGAGCAAATCCCATCTGTGCGTCAGTAATTTCCCTTAGGACTAAAAATAATCAGCACAGTGAGATTTAATTAGGTGCAGATCATCTATAGGCTTTATAAACACAAGTTTATAGGGATCCACTGCCATATAGGGGAAGAATCAGCCACATTGAAATGACAAGGCAATGTTTGTCTGCAGAGGGATTGGTAACATGTAATGCAAATGTGAAATCCATCATGCTGTAAACAAAGTACACAGCCTAGTTTTCCTACAGTGTGAGTTTACATCTGTCATGTCATTCAAACTCCAGTTTACTGTCTTCCTTTGTTAACAATCTGCTAAACTTTTCCTTTCGTGTTACACGAAAGACAAAAAAATCATGGCTTTGGGAGGACATGAGTATGATTTGCTACTAAACAATTATTACTCTTCAGGATTGTTTTAAGGTTACATAGAAAATCCCTGGTAAACAACACACTAATCATATTCTCATGTGTATGATCTTTGACTTGAAAAATGCGTTTGATTCAAGAAAGAGAAAGCTCTCATAAATTTTCCATTTCCACAGGAGGCGTTTAGGCATGTGTGCGAGCGAAGTCAAACCTGGAGACTTTTAAAATGAGGGCAGCAGAAATAAAGCAAGCTCTGTATGTAATCTTGTGAATACAGGCTGTCTCGTGATCAGGACTTGTGATCAGAAATACACTGACTGTTAACAATTTTGTGACAGAAGACAGATTATTCAGATCTGATGGTATAGATGGACAAGTTAATTCACTATCATACTCTTCCTGACTTTGTAAACGGTTACAGAGGAAAAACTGGGCTTCATAAACTAAACGAGGATCGCACGCTACCAGACGTTTAACACAAACTCACATAGGAATGTGAGGAATATGAACATAGCCAGGAGGTTCATGACAAATGAAAACAATTTTCTAATATAAGCTCAAAACATCAAACATGTTCTATATCCTCCTCCGATGTCTTCAGACTAGAAATCAGGGCAAAAATCTGAGCAAATATGTGTAGAGTATTCCAGCCAGACGTTGTAAGGTTTAGCATAAATCCCTTGCTTATGTAAAAGGAGTACTTAAAAACAAACAAAAAAAGTTATTTACCCATGTTATGCTAAACGTGTATGACTTTTTCTTCCGTTGAACACAAACAGAGAAATTCTGAAGTCGTTGTTTATCCATGTGATCACAATGAATGGATCATTAAATCTTTCATGCTTCAAAACAGACAAACGCAAGCACCATAAATGTCTCACAAAGGTCCATAGGATTCACACACTTCTCAGTCTTTTGAAGCCATTCAGTATATTTGTGTGAGAAACTTTAACCAAACTTTAAATTGTTCAAGTCTTTGAGTCAGTGAGTTGAACTCAAGAACTGAATTAGACCGATTCTTTGAATCAGTCAGTCTTTGAAATTAATTCGTAGTTGAACTTCACTACTTGGCTACTTGGCTCATAACTTTTCATTTATTGTATACCTTCAGAAGATTCTAAAAAGGGCACGTTGACCACAGGCTTATTAACTTATATTAGTAAGTTAATAAGACTGTTGCACCCTTTTGTTGCACCCTTTTGCATGGAACAAATTGTGATGACATTTTCAGTGCTAAATTGATGAATTTTGGGGTAAATTATCTCTTTAGCAATAAAAGAGGATGAGGTTAACTTCCAATAAGTGTCATGATGCCCACTTGTGCTGCTGATCTAGTCAATATCAGCAATGAGGCACTCAGGTTTCTGGGTCAGCCAAGATTGAGAGGACGGCAGAACAGACAATGAACCTCTCAACTTCCTTCAGGTTTTACGTGAGCAGATGACACACCTTGTTTTGCATGTAACATAATGCCGTAAACAAGATCACCGATGCAAACAATATGTTAATAGTGTAACACTTTTTCACTATCATATTTATTTCCAAACAAAGGCTTTTGTGTCCATGTTCTTGCTTTCTTATGAGATCATAATAATTTGCTTGAGGGCACTGGGTTTATTTTCATTTCAAATCTGGGAGTAGAGTTTTCTGAAATGATTAATATGTTTTGGAATATTTTCTTCACTCTGTGTAATGACTTTAATTATGCTACTAGAGAAATCTTACTCTGCCAATACATACACCTTTTTATTAATTTATCAGACATTTGTTTACAAAAGAACTTGCAGGCAAAGTATATATTTTATCCTGTGTTCCCTGGGAATTAATCCCTTCACCCTGATGTTGGTTGTGCAATGCTCTACTTGATGAACTACAAAAAGCCTAACAATGCATCTCAGTCACCAATTACAGTTGATACATTGTGGTCATGTATTCACACATCGGCGTGAACCTGATTCTGGTGCTCTGATGTCTCATGTAATTACTACCAGAACAGCAAATCCTGGAAGGCCCAGATCTGGCAGAACCTCATCTCTCCAATAAAAGAAGGATAGAGTGACCCCAATTATCACCTTAATAGCATCTGAGAGTGAACCTTTTGGCTCTTGTTTCTGCTGTGTCTCAATAATTCATTAGCTTTGACATTTCATAGTGCCATAGATTACACATCAGATACCTTAAACATAGAAAATAAAAGGTTCGTTTTTGTTTTGAAGGTATTTAGTAGTAATGTGCTGAAATATTTCAAGCTGGTGACATAATTGGGGAGATTTAACTGATTAGTGTTAAATTAAGTGAAATTGAGACAATTACAATTCACCAGAGGTTCACTGATTAAATAAAGTCAATCTCTCTTTGTCTTATTATTGTTTAATAGTGTTTATAAGAGCTTAGGGAGTAATGGATATCATTCTCTTTATAAAAATACACAGTTAAGGAGCTTGATTTAAATTAAACCATAAAATGAATAAAAGGTAATAATATAATATAATATAATATAATATAATATAATATAATATAATATAATATAATATAATATAATATAATATAATATAATATAATATAATATAATATAATATTTGAGCTGGTTGCTGATACCATTTTCTTTTGTAGAGCTGCTTTATAGCTTAATCAAATTAGTTTGATCATTCATTAACTTCACACAGTTATTGATTTGAACTGAATAAACAAACTGACTTGAGCTGGATAAAGAGACTACTGTCTTTTTTTTTTTTTTTTAAGAGCTGGTCTCCATGGTTTTCGGTGACCTCCTGTCAACCATGTCACTGGCGACTGACAAACTGAAAGCTTGTTTAAATGAGTATGCTTGAGAATTTCAAGTACATGTCTTGGACAAAGAGATACACTGTCAAACTAATGAGCTCCATGTTTTATGTGAAGTTGGTATGTGTAAATATCCGATCACAATCCAGGCTTTTCTCTGTTCTAGACTGACCTTGACCTCTGTATCCATTACAAAACACTTCCTTCAACTATCCAGTATGTTCAATACCGAGAAAATGAGCATCCTGCAGTCTTACGTGTGATTATTTGACAAAGCCTGTGTGTCATTGAGTGTTTTAGAAAATGTCTTCTGTATCTGAATAAATCTAAATACATAGACTACTATGTATAGTATTGTAAAAAAATATGACATTTAAAATCAACACTAAAGATCGCATCTGGAAACTGAGTGAATTTCCATACATTTAATGACAATTTGCCAAGTAAGACATGTTCCTGGATCAACACTGTTGTCCAAAAATATAGATTTAGCCCAATCCCTACCCCTACCGATCATTTATTCCTAAAATCAGTGGGAAATGATAGCTGATTAAGTAGAAGCACTATAACCCTGATTGTAAGCCTAAAACAGATCTTTCCTGAAACATTAGATCTCAATTCTGATTGGTTGATTGGAATGTTGTTCCAGGATCAACAAGGATGATGATCCAGGAACATGTTGTACTTGGTGAAATCACGCTCACCTTACAAATCAACATGTGCCTGAACTGAATGTCAGCAGACTGTTGTTATAGCAACACAGTCTCTGTCAGGAAATCCAGAACATGCCCATATATATACATTTTTGACCATTAGTTATTAAATATATATACAAATGTATCCTACTTATTGTATTACATATAGCCATATAAGCCATATAGTTTAATTAAAGTTGTGTTGGCAAAGCATATTAAATAGTCATGGGTCACATGATCAGTGTCACAAATGTATTACTTGATTAATGAGCTACAAATCTTAAACATTTCAGAATGGTTGTTTGTTTCCAGTTCTAAAACTCTCGCTTTGTTTCAGTTTTCAGTTAGATTTTGAATCCAGATTGATAATGTTGTCTCAAACCGTAAGGCTATTATATCCATGAGATGGAGAACACTGCCACCGCGTGGACATCTGTTGTACCAGCAGAACTTGTTTTCTGTTTCCAAGAAAATAAGTTGCATAGAGGAATTGTCTCAGTAAATGTAAATCATCTGTTGATCTGTTGAACATGAATGTGTCTGGCAATAAACTGGAAGAAATAAATATTCAGAGAGCTTCAAGGTTGGAAAATATTATAAAAAGTAGAAGTTGTGGCTAAGATTCATTGCAAGATCTGTTTGGCATTTTTTCAAGTGCATGTCTACAGTCATACCTGTTATCAGTAGACCACAAATGATCCTGCGGTTTAATAACCAAAAAGAGCGCATGCTGCTATAAAGAATCACTAATTATAAAGAGTACTGATCTCAGAACATGTATTGGCTTTTGTATAGAAATGAATAAAGCTCTCTGTACCAGTACTCTTGAGATACATCACATTCGTGGTTTATATTCTGCCTAAAACAGCAGGACTGCCCGAAAGCAGAAGGACAGGAAGAACTGAACAATGTACCACTTAAAAAGTACAATGTATAATTTCTAAAATAAAAGTGGAAACAAACCCAACATTACTCTTTTCTGAGATATTGATCTTTGTCTTTTAGAACAGGGTTTCTCCTTTGTCTTATGTCTACAACCCCTTTAGTAAGATCCAAGTAGACCTTCATCCCTTAGGAATAATAAAAAAATATATAAATAAAAATAACACAAAGCACCAGAAAGACAAACAGCAGTTAGGTTGTTGGTGGTTTATTAAAACAGGAAATGATAACAGAGCACAGTCTCCATGCTCAATGACAGTCAGAACGGAGGACAATGAGTTTCCAAATGCAAAAATGTGTGTGTACACGTGTTTAAGTACAGTGGGATCCAAAAGTCAGAAAACTTAGTGGGACTGAAGATAAACAAGTTTTAAACTTTGGACCAATTAATAAAAATATAAAAAAGGCACAAAACAAATAGGAAATATTTAAGATTTAGTACTGTTTCTGGGTCATTTTCCATGTGACTCTGTAGAGACGGTCAGATGTTCTATCTTCCACTGAAACACAAGATGCTCTCTGGATCATTTCAGTTCATGGTGAAGGACATGATCATCAGGTTTTACACAAACTACATGCCGCGTGAGTGCTGCTGTTTGAGCAAAAGTGGGACAAACTGTATACAAAGACATTTTGATACTGATATGATGCAAAAAAAAAAAAAAAGGCAGCAAAATAAGACATTTTGGACCCCACTATCCATGTGATCTTGTGCGTTTGTGTGATTGTGTGTGTCTCTTTATGTGCATTTGTGCTGTTGATTTGGAAAGCATGCATGTGACTGTCTGATTGGTGGACAATATTAGGGCACACAGTAGCATGTCGTGTTGAAGTACACACTACCTCTGTGGACTCCAGACCGAGGCTGTGTTCATGCAGGTAGTTCACTTAAATTACATTTAAGCATTGAAATTATGTACACTGAAGGGACACGACTTGTCATTTAATGACAATGGACCCAGTAACACGAACAGCCTCAGGTGCAAAACAAATCAGAAGTCCATCACAGTTAACAGAAGACTTGGCTCTTTTGCAAAATTGTTTTTTTTCTTCTCTTTCTTCCAGGAGAAACAACTCCAATCCAATTTCTTTTAGAAAAGAAGTCTTTGCACAGTTCAGAAACCAGGATCAAACACTGAAATTCAGGTCACAGTTGCAGAATAATCATTGTCGCTGAAAAAATTCACACTCCAGAGAGCAAATCAAATCACTTGCATGAACTCAATAAACCAACCGAAAACATTACCACAAAACAAACAAATGTAAAAATGAAGATATCTGTACTGGCTAATATATTCTCTACAAATATACAAAAAAAAACCCCTAGTTTGTGCTTGTCAGATGTCTGGTTTTGCGTACCGAAAGCTAAACAAACCATTTCTTCCTTTGTGTTTGCACATTTTGTCAGGTGGCCCATTAGCTGTAGCAGTTTATGGCAAGGGGACGTCAAAAAAAAAATAAAAAAAATAATAACTTCAGGGTTTTAAAAGACAAAGCAGAGAAAGAAAACCGGCCCAGACAATGAGAAAGCCTCGAGCACACTGTCCTCACTGTTTACAGACAGGATTTTAATTGGAAAATTGAGAGAAGGGAGCATTCTAAAAACATAGCTAGATATATTCTGTCCAAACAAAACCCTAGCAGAGTTTTTATGGCCGATTCCATTTCTTGCTTGAGAGAATTACGACAGGAAAACAGTGAAACAACCCTCGTTTATTTTCTTTTTCCCGGGAACACATTTTATAGAGCTCCGCAGCAAATTAACTCCACTTCACTACCTCAAATTCTTGTGCGAATTAACCCCGGCAGTGCTTGGAGATTTCGTACAGGGTTTCACAATAGGTATTATCTGCGTTTTCTGCTTGTTTTTGTTTTATTCTGGGGAATGTTACTTATATGGGATGCGGTTGGGAAGATGACTTGCTTCTTGAGTTTTGCTGCCCACATCTCAGGCGATTGCTTTGTAAAATCTGGCTGTGAGTAAGCAAGTGGGTGCCTGTGTTTCTGCACGTCTCTCACGATCATCTCTAGGCTTTATCAGGCCAAGACAGACTTAGCGTAATCACGCATGTTTTGCCTAATGGTGCAACAGAGTGAAAAGCCAGTGAGAGGGAAGCAGGGCGAGCGCATGCATGGGTGGGCAGACCTTTTTTCAGCACATAGTGGGCCTCAGTCTGTGTGGGGGTAGAACAGTTCCAATATGAACAGATGAGCTGGGCAACAATTAAAAAAACTGTGACAAAAATGTTGATTGTGTAAAAATAATTAGGAACCAAGTTTTGAACTCAGTCATGCATTGGCACTTAAGACCTATAAATTAAACTCTTCAATAATTGCTTTAATGTTTAGCTTCAATGGGTTTCATCCATCCACATTCAAAAGAACACACTCATACCCTGGGAAATGCTCTATTATCACTAAAGCAGATTTTTCATTTGAAAAACTTTCTGTTTTTATAACAAACATACACTTACTGTTGTAGTATTGGTGATTATAGGACCAGTTTAGAATATAAACAATAACAGGGTAGACTTATAATGAAATAAATGTGAGACCATAGCAAATGTTATTTTTGCATTACTATTTGTTTCAATAGTACACACAAAAAAAAAAAAAAAAAAAAGGAAAAGAAAAAAAAAAGATCTCCAATATTGTATTTCCATGACTTTCCAAAAGAAGTAGTAAAAGAAAAACTAGGATTGATTATGGCAGGTAGGAGAGAGAAAGATGTCAAATTTACCATCACTCACTGCAGCAGTTTTTATTATTTCTCTTGTAATTAAATGACAGGGAAATGTAACAAAGTATAGTGTTATACTCTACTGTTTAACATTTCGGGGGAAAGTAAGATTTTTTTTAATGTCTCTTATGCTGACCATGGCTGCATTTATTTGATACAAAATTTTAAAATAATTCTTATATATGACTGCAAAACTGAATTTTCAGCAGGCATTACTCCAGTCTTCATTATTATATGATCCTTCTGAAATCATAAAAGTATGCATTTCTTTAAAAAAAAAAAAATAAAGAAGAAAAAAATTTAATTAAATTTGAAACATTTTTACAATGTTAATTACTCCAGAAATGTCACACTCGCATGTCACACTTGTGAAAAGGGTCCACTCAGGGCTAAAAAAAAAAAAAAAAAAAAAATCTCTCAACATGCGTTACTGCCCTCTAGTGCACACAATTAGGTAATGCATGGTAAATTACGGGTTCCTCACGGGAAAAAGCAGCGATAACGTCGTTCACTGAGAGGTGAATGAATTGATTAGTACACTATTTCTTTTTCTTGCCTCCCATGGGGTTTACAACTCTGAAACAAACGAGGAATCTGAACAATGGCTGAAGCGGGCACAGTGCCATTGGTAGCCCAGTGGGTCTATTTTTTTTGGTCTCCATCTAAATGTAACATTGTATTCGTCTGGTTCTGTGAGGTTTGTGGAGGGTGGCAGTGAGGGGGGAACCAGTGGGATCCGATCTGTCTGGTTCCTCATTGACATTCTCCTGGGCTGGGCTGATGGCTAGGCCATGACTCTTTACGGATTTTTGTTGATGGGATGGTCTTCTCTGGCTGGGACGCACAAAGGCACCCAGTGTCAGTGAGACACTCTGAATGCAGCTCCCTAGCAGCCCAACTCGAACCAGACAACCAAGCTCACATTAGAGTCAATGGACTGCAGAGAAAATGAAGCCAGGCTGAGCGTAAGAAAGAGAAAGTGTTGCAAATGCTCTGCTCTTATGCTAGCATGTGTAGGGGATTAAAAAAACACACACTAAACTTCTTGGTTTATAAAATACACCACAAAATAAATGGGTCCACCCAACAACATATTTCCACAGTGCTTCCCTGCTCCGTCCAGAAAGCATGGGCTTATTCCTCCATGATTTTTGGTGAATGCTCTTTTACATGACCCAGTTAAATCTGATATTCCAGCACACAGATCTTTAAAGTTACATGGCAGTTATCTTGATTGCTTCCTGACACATAATAGTATAAGAAAGGGAACGATAGTCAGTCATTTGACATCAGATCACTTAAGAATCTCCAGTGTTTGTTGACCATTTTGCTTTCATATCAAGCCTAGCCGACAAGCACATTTTAATCCCCGTTTTGCATGGCTCACATACAAACAGACACAAGGAAGTTTGAGCTTGTCTGCAAAGGCCCAGGATGCACAAAAAGCAGCATCCAGGTGCAAACGTAAAGCAAGAGAGGTGAAAATGAAACAGATCACTTCCACTGAATGGTGCACAGGGTGTGAGATTACAAAGAGAGGCGAACTGCAACTGCTTCGCTATGCTAAACAGTCAACGTAGCCGTTTGCAGGATTATGATTATGTATGTCACCTCCCATCACCCAACGCATCCGTTTTCCTAAGTGATCCTTCCGCTTCATTAGACAGGGTGTGATAGAAGCCGCTAACGTGCTAAGTGGTGTCACCCGGCAGGCAGTAGAGGACAGCGGCTTTAACACCGTCAACCATTAACACTCTCGTTCTCTCACTCTCAGAAGTCCTAGAGCTCAGCCACTGGTGGGGGACTTTAAACACACTGGATGGCAGTGAGAAAGGACAGGATGGGCAGGATTACAGAAGGAGTCTGAGTCTTGAGGGTAATGGGATGTGAATGGGTCTGGACCACTCATTGGCCATTTGGGTTGCGCGCACTTGCACTTTTCACCAGCAGGTGGCTGTAGTCCTGTATCTCACTGAGCCCCCGCTGAGTGTGATGACTTGGTCGTACTAACGCTGCATTAGTGCGCGGCTGTATCGGATACGGGTGGTGGCTAGGAGGAGTTGCGTTGCTATTGAAATTGAGTCCGTCACGGGACCATCGCAGATGGTCATCATAATCTGACTGCGTGGTAGGAGCCGAAACCACCCTTCTGCGGTCAGGTGAGTCCTGAGGTGTTGCTGGATAGTTGTATTCACCAGCAGAGTTGCGAGTAGGTGGGGCGGACGGACAGCCACCCTGTTCCCTCTGATTCGGTGGATGGGAGAGGATGAGGTACCGTTGACGCTCCGAATGAGGAGGAACATCACCTGATCCCTCTTGCCGCCCACCTTGCAGGTACTTGGAGCTCAAGTAAATGACCGCTGAGTTCACCTGGCAGGGTGTCCCTGTCTGTGTGAGGAAAGTATGGCTCTGGTCCCAGTCGCAGTCTGTGAGATGGACATTAGGAGTGGGACGTTTCTGCTGCAGAGGTGTCTGTTCCGGAGTGGGAAGTCCTGGGTCGAGGTCTCCAGATTTTGGCCAGCCGTTGGTGAACATATTCTCAACCTGTGAGCGGGGTCGTTCGCTGCCACTGATACGTGTCACGCTGATCACGGAACCGCTGCGGCAGTGTCCCAGCATGCCCTGCTCCTTGTCACTCTTGCGACGACTCCCCATGCCAGATCCACTGGCTCTGGAGTGCTGCCGGTGCTTGAGGCTCATTATCCAACACACCATCAGACCTGACAGCGCCGCCCCGGTGGCAAACGCTGAAACCGCTGACACCACCAGTAAGTTCACGGACACCAAGCCATCTGGTTCCTCAATGAAACTCTCCTGCAGAAGACCTAGACACATAAATAAAAAAGAATAACAGTGAGCATAAAGAACACTTTTCTAACTGACGAAGAGTTACAAAATTAAATTACCTTGAATTGTTCTTTTTTTTTTTTTAAGTCACTTTATTTTTCTATGAGGTTGAAGAATGCATGAGTGAAGGAAAATAGCAGACTAATTGCACTCATTACTACCTAAAGTAAATGTTGATTTTAGCAGCTGTAACAACTGTCTTCCTGACTGAAAGCATCTATCATCCATTACGTGTTTTGGAACATTAACTTTGAGAAACTTCTAGAACTGAATAATGGGTGCCCTAAGCAGGATTGTTTTGTTGTGCCCCCCTTCCTCAAATATTATAAAAAAATTAGATAAAAAATAAAAATACAAACCTATGGGTAAAAACAGACCTTAAATAAAAAAGTAAATAAATACAAATATTTTTTAAAAATTACATTGGTAACTCTTAACAGTTGCCTATGGACATGACTTTATTAATACAGTTGTCTTTTTATAGTATAATTGATTTTATAGTCTCAAGCATTCAGAAATAATGCAAAAGAAAATTAAGCAGTTTTACTATGATAAAACCATGGTTTATTTTTTAAGGGTTGTGATGTCCACATGTTTTTAGTTGAATAAATTATAGAGGCTGTGTCCTCTATAGCAAAAAGCTGGCCAAAAATGGAAGATAAAGTGAATATTTGAAATAAATGTTTGACTGAATAGCCTGAACAAGGATTAGATTGTCCTCGAAGGGTAGCAGCAGCAATTACATGGCATTTGGGTCCCCTTGCAGGTATTTTAATAACATGTAATGTACATAAATTGTTTATTTTGTATTAGACTACATTATGTATTTTAACAATGTTGACAATTATGATCATTTGCATTCAGCTGTAAACATGAGGTGCTAGCGGTCACGAGTGCGGATGGGGGAATGGAGCGTTATTTCTTTTCACCTTTTTTATTTATTTTTGTTTTGAAGCACCTGGGATGGTTCCCCCCTGGGAGTTGGTGCCCTACGCAAACTGCATACTCTGCATATAGGAACTGGCGGTACTGTAAATATCAAAACTTTTGTTGTTTTCGCCAATGACAAAGTGCCCCCGGTGTGAGATTTTTAAAAGACAGAACAGACGGATGAGAATAATGGATACCATTCACTGAAATGACAGAAGACGTGTGTTCTCAGAAGAGCACCAATGATTAATTGATGATGACAAAACAGACAGGCATAAAAACACTATTGGGTCGATCGGTCGATCTATCGATCTATCTATCTATCTATCTATCTATCTATCTATCTATCTATCTATCTATCTATCTATCTATCTATCTATCAGCTAATATATCAGCTAGCTAGCTAATTCTTACAGTCACAACAGTAAGAACCAAAATAATGAAATGGCTTAGTAGATTACATTTTTTGAAACAAATTATTTTAACTGGCAAATTTATCACAATAAAAACAAATGGTTACCATTTAACACTGGTGAAAATCAACAGCCTTAATTAGCACTTATAGCTGTTTGCTTAAGAACTCAAATAAAATGAGAAGAGGGAAGGCACAATCAATAAAAAAATTTGCTGGGACAATTAGCTCGTAATAGCTTCCTCAGTGTGGGTGTTTGTCTGCGAGACTTTGCTGAATTAAAAGACATATTAGCTGTACTTGGGCACCAGGGAAAGAAACTGTACAGCACAATGTCAGTCAATGTTATGACCTAGAGCCTATCAATTTTTCTGACTATATACATGTTTACTTCTCAGTTTACTTCATTTTGAAGGGACAGACTACATTACCGAAACAATACCTCAAATCAATCAATGCATTCATGTGGATGCTGAATCAGTGTCTGGTTCTTCCTCAGTCCTTTTCTCTTTCTTTCTCTCTCTACCCTCCCTCACTGTGTGTTTATCTCAGACTCTGTCCTGGTACCACTCTCTGTCTATTTTGTTTGCAGTGTGGGGGGCATTATGTTTATTCTAACTCAGACGGATTCCAGGTGTGTGTAACTTTTCCCAGTATGCTAACTGCTGTCTAAAGGGCGGTAGACTATCAGTTTTTGTTTTTGTCATCTCTATGATTAACATTTCGGCTGCTGCGGGTGGCTTGTGGCTGCACTGCTGTTAGAAGTTGGATAAACAGCATTGGCATGGGACAGTTAACTTCACGAACCACTGACTAAAACAGTGACTTGTTTATGCTGTCGCAACCCACTTGGCATTCACAAGGGCCCCATCATGTATCAGGAACCCGGGGTCCTGAAGGGATGTGGTAGATGGGCGGGATGCAAGATGATGCTATTTTCTAGGTTGTTTATGTTCATGCACTGTGGTGTTTACTTTCAGTGGCATGAAGTAACAGGGTGGAAGACGAAGTGATGGTTGATTGCTTAAAGACTTCCCTTCTCAGTGCGATACACTTTGTGAATTTTTCTAACAAACTAACAAACTGGAAATTCAAATGTGCCAGCAACACATTACAATAAGGTACAATAAGCCATAAACATTTATGCATAGGTATCAGGAACCAACAATTAAAAGCATTTATTAATGTAGATTTTTTTAAATACACATATTTATGGCAACATACTGTATAGCACATACTGTATACATATAAAATTATATATAATAGTACTAAATTGTAATAAAAAAACACTATTGTTCACTGTTTTGAATGTTTCAAAGTTTAATTTTCCATGTTAGTTCATAATATATTTATACAATTTTAAATGCTAAAAATGCTTTAGTATATGTACATAGAATAGTATTTAGAAATGATTCAATATTTAAGATTCAATATTTCAACTACAAAATACATCTAGTTTTGCTATTTGGTTTCAACCACAGATGCTGTCGCTAAGACTTAACTTGTATTTAACTTGGAATAGTCTTTTTAGTAATGAATGATGGATGACCTGAAAAATAGGTACTTTTAATATCTAAATGATACTGCAAGAAGTAAAAGCGATCAAAATGAACCTTATCGTAAACTTATCTTTTGAAAGTGCACCTGAGGTCATGAAGAACTCGCTGAGAGCTGTCCTCTCCAAAAATACCATTTTGTTTGCAAGCAGCAACAAAACACACATCAAATGCTCTTTGTATATACTCGAGTATATACAATATACTTTCCAGAGCACAGCCCTGATGGTGCCTCAGATAGAAGAGACGCATTAAAACGCCCGCCTGTCTGGAGGGCCACCTCTCATTCTTTGTCTCCTCTCGCCTGCAATGTGTCCATCCCTTTTTTCAGTAAAAAGTTGCTGCATGCATGCAATGAATAGATCAGGGCCATTATAGATGTTGCCTTTGTAGTCACCCAGCTTTGTCGTGACGGGAAACAAAACACACAGACGAGAGTGGACAGAGAGCGATAGAGTGTCCCAGGCATGGTTTGTTTCTTTTCCTCATTCCCGACGGGGTGACAGAAACCCACTTATTAAAGCTTAATGGAAGGCAGCCGGACTGTCGGGCTGAGGCGCAGTGAGCACGTCTTCAGCTGGAAGCTCCAATTACAACCGAACAATGACAGTGGAGCAGTCTAGTTAGAGTTAGACATCGGAAGGCAATAGGCCAAGTGCTAAAAGACTCAGAGCCCAGGGACTAACTGCCTTGCTTTTGCCTCTTTTCTCCCCCCGGGTCGATTCACTAGCAGTTTGATGTTTGTTGCTTATCTCTCTCCATTTCTGTTCACATCTTCTCCTGCTCATCTCTCTGTCTCTCTCTCTGTCTCTCTCTCTCTCTCTGTGTCACGTCCTTTCATCTTCTGCTGGCTGTCTGTCTCCGGGGATGTACCCTTATTCTTTTATTCCCTGTATCACTCTATTGCTCTCGGTCTCTCTTTTCAACCTGTAAGCAGAGAGGCGGCTAATGAAATGCTAGCAGTGTTCGGTTTCTTGTTGAGATCGTGTCATTAAAAACCTGAGGTGTAATATGGATTTTCTTCTAGCAAATAAGTAACCTTCCCGAGGTTTATTAATTACCCGACCGAGGGTGAGACAGTTTAGTGTGTTGAAAAACGACTCTTATCAGCTGTGCTTATGTAACAAACACTTATTCATGCAGTAGGTTTCTGCACTATGTTAGATGCTGCTGTGTGTGTGTTAGTTTGTGTAGTGTGTTATATTAGCACGAGGCCATACATGCGAGTGTGTGCATGTGTGTGTGTGAAGCAGTGGCCTATGGCACTGACTTTACTCATTATCTTTTCTCTTTCTTATATTTTCTTGCCTTCACTCTTGTTCTCTATCTCTCACACACACACACATACACACACACACACTTTCTCTTCTCTGCAGAAACACTGCAGGCTATTCTCTGTCTGCCAATCCTCTCTCTCTGTCTGGTTCTCGAGACGTCAGCCATCTTTTGCTGTACTCAAGCCTCACTGTTGCCATTGCTTTGTGTTAAGCATGCTGAAAAGACCAGCAGTTCTGGTCACCAGCATATGTTTTAGAGTTTGGTATGGTGGCATCCCTATGGGGAGAAACAGCGATATTTAGTTTGTTTTTCAGTGAGATTTTAACCAATTCATGTGAAATGGATCATTTCAGTTGACAAGGTCTGACCGAAGAATAATGTATTCATGAATTTTACATAGTTTACTTCATCCACTACATCTCATTTTATGCAAATACAATTTTTTGTCGGTTCCTCACACCGACACGACTTCAGAAATATGACTTTAGAAGACTTATCAGGATTATAGCTAAATAGTAACACAAACTACTGTTATGACACTTTTCTTGTCATTTAGGAGGTTTTGGAACACTAGTCCTCATTCACTTCCAATATATGGAATAAAACTGCAACCTAAAATTCCTATTTTTTGTTCTATAAAAGGAAGAAGTCATACAGGTTTAGAAAAACATGATGACAGAAGTTTAATTTGTGGGTGAACTATTACCTTCAAAGGATAGATCACCCAAATTTTTTAATTCTCTCATCATTTTCTTATGCTGTTTCAAACCTGTATGACTTTGTCTTCTGCAGAGCACAACAGATTATACTTTATCCATACAGTGAAAGTCAATGGGGTACAAATAACATTAGATCAAACACATTCATTGTATGGAAACAAAAAATTTTGTTTTTGGAAAAACATGAGGTTGAGTACATTGTTGAGACAATTTTTGTTGCTGGGTGAACTATCCTACCTTGGTCAACCAGCAAATCTGGTCCTAAAGTACATTAAACTAAGTAATCTGGTCTTGTCTGCAAGGAAGCCATGCATAACAGCTTCCCCATCAAAATTTTCAAACTTTTTAAACACGTCTGTTTACAAGTATAGTGTTTACAGAAAGATAGTAGTGAAGACATTTATGACTTCTTAGCTTACACTTAAGTCAAGTTCTCAGATCAGTCTGCAGCCAGCAGGTTTCCATACGTCTGCACGTGTTCTTAATTAACTCTTTTATAATTTTCAGTAAGAGAGAGCTGTTCATGGCCTATAGCACTTCAATAACATGAAAGGCTGCCTGGCACCAGTTCAGGATTTCTCATTTCAACATAATTGTGCACGCTACAGTCCACAATGTCTGACGATGATTAACATGAGACTAAATAGAAAGGACTGTTTGAAATAATGAGGGGTGTTGAGCTGGGGGGCAAGCTCAGGATATGAGCCACCCCAGCGGAGCCCAATGTTAAGAGAAACGGTCTGCTGCTAAAACACTGTTGCCTATTGTCGCTTGCTCACCTTTTCCACATTCTGCAGACGCCATCTAGTCAGCCGCAATTAATTGTACTCAATTAGTGCATAGCTTTTCAACATAGCTTTCCCTATTAGCAGTAACCGTTGATGACAAACACTAATGAGGATGCAGATGAGAGCCGGTTCAGTTGTGTTAGTACAGAACGAAGTGTGTCCTGCATTGCAATACCACAGATGTGGCTGAAGGGGGCTCTACTGTAACAAGAGGTTTGCTGGTAAATTGACATCATCAATTTAGGGTTGAATGGCCAGAACTCTCGAATGAAAATATAAAAAATATTTGACATTTCCAGCATGGTTTATAAATTCAGAAAGTGACCCGGTTGCTGTAAGTCTAGCCAACCGCAATTGCAAAGCATGACATCTGCATTCACCACAATCACGAAACCTCCAATTTCAAGTTAATCTTTCCAGCATGCTTAAGACTGTAAATTCTGTCTGTCAGTGCTCGGCATATGAGCGTATTTTACCAGCTGCTAAAACAACTCCTTATTTCTATTAAGTTAAAGCTCCTGTACTGACGGTTTGCCTCCATAACGGAGATGTTGAGTTTTCAGGCTCTATCTGGCTGAGGCGGAATAATTTTTTCCACACATTTACTGAATTGAGAAGCTTTTCTGGTTCATTCACAATCTGCTGTGGAGGCTCAAAATGTCTCTTTCATGCTTGGAGACTCAATAGAGACACAGGTCCCTGGCTCGATGAACTGAGCAAAATCCTCTTTAGAATGATCGATATAGCCTGTTGGCATTAAACGTGTGTGTGCGTGTGTGTGTGTGTGTGTGTGTGAGAGAGAGAGAGAGAGAGAGAGAGAGAGAGAGAGAGAGAGAGAGAGAGAGAGAGAAATGCCATCACTGCACCTATGGGTGCATGCAAGGTATTTCTAAGGCTGAGATGTTTTGCTCATTATGTTTTGCACAGTATGATTCTGACACACACACACACACACCTGTCTGAACTATCACTTTCACCCAGTCATGGTGATCTGTGGCAGAGAGATTCTTCATGCCCTGTCAACATACCTGGCAACCGCTTCCTCAACACCACAACAGTCATGCGGCTCATCTTGCTGCAGGCTCCAGTCGCAGCTGCTGTTGTCCTTTTATGTGTCTCTCTCTCTCTTTGCAGGTAAACACGCCAAGATTTCTCACACACCAAGGCAACGCTCCAGTTGCCAGATAGTGCCCTGGGAAGTGCACTTCAGCATTCCCAAAAGAACAAATTTTGTCAAGGGAGCTATCATAGTGAACCCTGCGTAGAGACGCTCTGAATATACACTCATTTCCCTCTCTTGAGAAGTCTTTTACTAAATGAGGCCATTTGACCGACATGTCAAACAACCAATCACAGTTAGTTTCGTTCATCATCACATTTCGAGGCATGGAAATGTTGGCACAATAACAGACCGGTGTGTAAAAATCTCGGACATATTTTAAAGATTCTATTGCGCAAACTTTCAATATTTCACATACTTTAAAAAATCCAGCGTTTAGTTGATACTGATAAGAGCTCGTCGTAACAGTTTTAAACAGGACGGCTTTCTTCTTTCGTGAGGGGGTTTGGCGCTATGGTATCTTTGTTTCCAGGCAGAAAGTTAAAGAATGCAACACACGTCTCGCGGAAATCCTGTAAAATTCAACCAATTCAATGACGACTTTGAAACTCCTGTAGTGTTTTCACTTTTGTGTCCCGTATGCATCAGATGTTTAGCTAACGGTCCCTGGGCATGACGTCTGAGGCTGAGACTAATACCCCCCATACTTTCTAAATGGAACCAATCAACATATAATCAATTAATTAAAATACCACATTTTTGTAACAACTATGAACAACGTGGTGTTCATAGCTAATTGAAATCTGTATGGCTGAATTAAATAGTTTTGATGGCTGCGTTAATTGCTGAGACAGCATTTTCTAATCACTTCAGAGTAATTACTTCAGAGAATTGTGTCTAACTATTTAAGAAAATGTCTATAAGGGTAAAAACTTAAAAGCATAATTAGTCCAAATTAATCATGTAACCGTTTTTGCAAATATATCAAAAAGCCAGTTGTTTCACTGTTTTCTAGGAATTTCTTCCTGTCATTCCACATTAACTTACTGAGGGGTGTGGCCAAATCATTTCAAATTGTAACTTTTGAACTGAACGGAAGCCCATTCTCAATTCTAAACGGAATGGCTTACCTCAGTGTAGACATACGTGTGTGTGTTTGTCCACGACTAGATTAATGACCTGGACATGAAGGTCATGAGATGTTGTACTCCAGGAGAACATGAACTGCCCCTGTGGGAGTGTTTGAAAGGTCTGGAGGGCAAGAGCACCACATCTGTCTTACAAACACTCACTGTAACATCTAACACCTCTATAAAACCTATTACTCCCACTTAAACTACACATAGCGTGCAAAACGTGGTCTGACAAAACCATGTGTGACACTACAAAATGACAATCTTCATTCTGAGTAAAAGTTGTATGTTACACATCAAATATATTCTGCTTGACAGATTTAGACACTTTGCACAGCAATTTTTTTCCCTTTTTTGAGGACATAAAACTTGATACTGAATAAATGCCATATCGTCACAAATCATTAAAAAATATCAGTTTCCTCCAAAAAATTAGGAAGCAATATAGTCTTAAGCATCAAATTATCATATTAGAATGATTTTTGAAGGATCTGAAAATTCAGCTTTGACTTACAGGAATAAATGACTTATAAAATATATGAATTCTAAATTGTAATATTATTTCAGAATATTACTGTTTTTACTGTATTTTTGATTGAATAAATGCTTAGCCTTGGTGAGCATGAAAAACTTCTATCAAAAACATAAAAAAAAATCTTCCCCATCCCAAAACTTTAACAAGAGATTGCATGAGACATGTGATTATATCTATGTTTGCTAGCTGATACCAATTACAGCAGAGAAGCTACTGTAATTTGCCAGGGTGTGCCTCATTGCCTCTCTCTGCATGGCTGTCATCCCACTCCATAAGAATGATGCCACCGCGCACTTCTTTGTGTAACATGGACTTCAGTTAGCTTGTGATTACAACCCACTGTTTGGAGATTCAAACACCACCTTTTTCCAGGAAATATTTTAACAGCGGCATAATTGCCTCCATCTGTGTCAACTCTGTGATTATACTCGAATGCTTTTTCAGCTACGTACACATGGGAGAAAATGCTAAGCGAGTGGGATATTGATGCAAAGAAAGAGTAATGGGGATTATGACTGTCTGCTCTTTGTAAACTTATTGTAGTTGAACTGACGGTTTAAGGAGAAGCCTCATTTTGCAGTCCATTCACTCGTAACAACAGTGGAGCGTGACAGTTCTCTCATACACTGATGTTTCCCTTCCTTTTGATGCCTGGTTTAACAGCGTTGACATTTTCTGATGAGTTTCTGTGCAAACAATGACTTTGTCGCTCCCGTAAGTGAATGCAGTTAATGTTTACCAGTGGCAGGTATATTGGGATTCTACCCCAGTAAGAAAATTATTTATTTTAATTTAATTATTTTTTTTTTAAGGAAACTGTACGTTGTTTTCAGGAACTACAATCTGCCAAAGCCAAACTCTTTTGACACAGTTACATATGTATATGTATGTATTTACATACAGTATAAACATTGTAAAATATTACCACAATTTAAAACGTTTCCTATTTTAAATTACATTTTCTTCCCATGATAAAAAAGCAGAAATTTCCTCAGCCATTAGCCCAGTCTTTTGTGTCACATGATCCTTCAGAAATTATTCTAATATGATCGCATTATTTGAGATACAATTTTTTTTTAACAATATAAATGTCTGTACACCAGTTTTGATCTATTTAATAGTCCATGATGAATAAAAGCAGTATTTTCCCTCCAAAAACAAAAGTAACCCTAAACTTTTGAACAGTAGTATAGTAGTAGAATATTTTTGTTTTGCTTCCTTTGGCATAATAAATCACTCCCCCTTGACCCCTCACATGACCTAAATTTTACATTGAAAAGAATACTGTTGAAGTTTAAGGAGCGTTAAATTAGCTGCTAATCCTGCAATCGATATGCCTGACTTAAAGGTCATGACCTGTAAAGGGTTAATACCACATTGAGGTAAGATCAGGTGAGAGAGAGAGCAAAGTGTCTTCCCAGGCTGGAATGTCAAATTTCATGCTATTCACCTCAAGCCAGCATTTCATTCTTTATACATCATACTCCTTCCAACAACAAACAAGTTAATTGTTTCAAGCATTGTTGTTGATTTTTGAGAACAGTTATTGCAGCTGGTTTAGTCATCGGCCATCGTTACACAAGAATTCACAACCTGGCATGCCTCCCTTAACAGAGAAAGAAACAGAAAGATAAAGCCAAAGAGACATGCCATCAAAATGCAGAATGGCAAGTGGCTGTTGGCGGCTGTGTCTCGGACCTCTGAGGGCAGGCCTCACAGATCAGCTAAATTAAAGCATCTGATATCTACATTTACTTTGATCAACTCTGCCTCGGAGCATCAGGCAAAAGGAGAACTGACATTATCGCTAAGTGCTTGGTCAGGGCACAGGAAGAGCAGGTGCACTCTAATTACGCTCCTCGCACTGATGAGCAAAACGAAAGAGATGGTAGGAACTGCCAGATCGGTTACTCCAAACACGTGGTGAAGTGAAGGTGGAAAAATGACACAGAAAGATAGATTTGGGCAGTTATCATACAGAAGTGCCCTGCGATGTAACAAGCTATGCACCATTTAAACTTTTTAATTCTTATGCATGCAGCTTTTATGCAACCTCATATTAATTGAGAGACTCATTTGTCTCACTGCAGGACCACTTAATGGGTCATATAATGAAGAATCAAACTTTACTTGCTCTTTTGAGATAAAAGCTTGATGTACCATTAACATACGGTAACTTTTTAACTACATAAAGTCGAAAAAAAGCATTTATTGAAGCAAAAATGTAAAAACAACTCCCTTTGAATTAAATTATGCTTGTTTTGCTGCAAAAACGGATACTGACATTATAAGTGGACTACAGTGAAAAAAATTAACTACAATCTACCTTATTTTTCAGCTCTAAAGTAAAGTAAATAAATAGTGCAAACTGCAATAAATGTAACAACTATCTGAGCTACAAACCAGTGTGTTTATGATCATGATAACAATAAAATAATAGGATGTGAACATATCTGTAACTCTAAAAACTGAAAACATGCTAAACAGTATAAAAAAAAAAAAAAATATATATATATATATATATATATATATATTTAGAAATAGAGTGGGAAAAATTAAACTATTTTTTAAGTGAAAGAGGTACAAAGAGCGAGGGAATGAGAAATTGCTTCTTCAATACAGAAGGAAATGCGAGCTTGTCAGAGAGTTATAGCAGCGCAAGGCCTTGGCAATTGCAGCAGCGATGGTTCTGTGACACTGGAGACATCACTCACAGCCCCGTCTGTGCACCCAACCCCACCCCAGACACCCACCCTCACAGTCACGGGCTCCAGCTTGTCTGACAACCACCACCAGCCCTCCATACTTCATCTCTCTATATACCATTTTGCCCTTTGTATCTCCCTCGTTGGTTTATGGATCCCACCTTTTGCAATCATTCAGCCGAGACCGAGTCAGAGAGACTGGATGAAAATCAATTCTTCTCCACTGCCCCCACTTCCACGGACCACTTTTCTGTCATTTAGCAGAGCTGTTAACATCAGCCCCCCCTATGCTCTCTCGGACATGTGGACATCTGGGGTTCATATGAAGTTCAGGCTCATCCGGGTGATCTCAATCACTGAGGCTGCCACCAAAATCAGAGTCTGTAAACCCTCCCAGCAGGAGATGAAAGCCAGTCACCAGCTACAAACTGTGATGGATGCAGTGCTACATCCTCTAAACTGCCCACATCTCAACCCCAGGCCTGTGTCTCCCTGCACTGCAGGCCCAGGAGAACCACACTCGAGAAGCGTGATGGATGTGACATGCGCTCCGCTGATCAAAGCCTTGTAGGCAAACACTTATTTACACAAGACTTATTAAGGATGAAGAATGAGACGATGTCTATGCAAGTCCCCAGTCTAAGAGTCACTAGAGAGACACCCTGCCTTTCAGACCAGCTTTAACCAGCATGCATTTACATGCTGATCAAGACTGGTTTATGTCAGTTAGTGATGGTCTAAATCTAAATTAAATAAGATAAATTTACTCAAGAAGCAACACTGCCAGTGCAATTAGACAAAACACTGAGAAAATGTACTTTAGAATTTAGAATTTACTTGTTGCTTCTTAAGTAAATTCATCTTGCTTCAAGGATTTTATTTTGTAATATTTATCTCACAGAAGACTTGATTCACAATTGATTTTAACAGGGTTTGAGGTTAGCAGGTTGCTGAGAAAATAGCACAGATATTATACTAGGTAAAATAATCAATTACTAAAATCATGAACTAACAATGAAACATATTTTACAGGATTAATTCAAGTTTACTTTCTACATAAACTTACATTTTCAGTTATATGTTTGTATTATCATGTGCAAGTAATTACAATGAACTGAACATTAACAGATTTATAAATGCTTCAAAAAAAAAACATAACATAGTTCATAACATAACATTGAGCTACTATGTTTTTTTTTCTCCAGACTTACTGCTCTTCTCCATTAGGAAACACATTAGCAAATACAGCAGCTGGCCTCACCACCCCATTACTTTCTGGCTTGTGCACCACAACTGAACCAGGGGCTGGAAAACTTCAAAAGCTCCTGATGAGCAGATTAAAATCCAGCCAGGCGGACACGATCATTATGCAATATTTATACTTCCAAGTGTTTGTGGCTCACAGTAGATGAGCGAAGTCTCCTGTGGTGGACCCAGGATTAATGTGCACCAATGCCTGTGCAGAATCAGCGGTGAGATCAAAGGGTTCTACAGCGAATTAATTTCAGACTGAACGACTGATTTGCTGCGATGAACCCCACCAAGAGAGGCTCACACAGAACTCAGTTCCAAGACGAACATAACGGAGATGAAAGGGGAACTACAAATAGAAAGCGCAAGTTGTGATCGCCACACACCCGAACTGAGGCTCTTGCAGCAGAACAAAAGCTCAAAACGGACGACGAGGGGAGAGAACGGGAGGTTTATTGTTGTAATAAAAATGTGTTCTTACCGTCACAGTCTCCCAAGTGAGAAGTGTTTCCGTGCTCGACGTCTTGTTCGAAGGGAAGCCTGTGGTGAATGGGAGAAAGAACAGTAGTAGAAACATTCATCAGCAAACCACATAAACAGGCCATAAAACTGCACTGTCTGGATTACAGTAACGCCTGTGTATTTTCTCTCTCTTTTTTGAAAGAAAAACATTTTTTTAATGCTGTCTTGAAGAGTACTTCTAAAATGTCTTGTTTTTTTTAGGTCCTTTGCTCTTGGGTTCAATAATAAGTGATAAAGCATGTTAAAAGCATGTACAGGATGTGTGCAGAAACTCAATCTGCGCTCCTGATCAAGTCTTATACACAGAGGCAGCACAGTGCTCTATTAGAGATGTTCTGTGTTACCTTAAAGCCTCAATAATGAAGAAAAATGACTGCAGTCGGCTCACGAATGGCTTCCTTCCAACTGCATAAGTCAAACAGAGGAAAGGCCGAAGGCTACGCACAGCAGAAGCGTGCACGGGGGGACCAGCCTCTTTCCACTACCGTCGGCAATTAGTCAAAGCCCAGGACAACAAGGCAGCCAGGGGTCTTTTACTGCCAGGGTCTTAGTTTTTCAGAAGATATGCTTAGACCCGTGTTGTTTTAATGCTTTCTGTGAAATGTCTATAAAATATAATTGTAATAATATAGTTTATACAAACTGCAGGCACAGAGCTGTAACCTCCAGAACTCCTCTGAGAAGATGGCAGAGTTTTTTTTATACTACAGCGGTGAACCACCCTGAGAATTTCAATGAGCATGCAGATTCCTTCCCGCCGCTCTCCTGAGGACGAACATTAGTCATATTGTAGCAATGAGAAGTGTAAAGACACTGATAAACACCCAAGAGAAATTCCCTTCTTAACCTGTTTTGCATATTCGCTATTTGTGTATTTAAGCAAGCAGCAGTAATTAGAACTACTTCTGTATCGTTTTTCCACTGTGAAATTCAATTGGTGAGAATGTTTCAGTATTATGCGAGACGGAATCGATCTACAGGTTGACCGTCCTTGGTAAATCAAATCAGATCCAGCCAGAGAGCTGTAATTGCATATCTGCACTGAAGTAAAAACAGTCTCCATGTTTTGATCTCAGTATACCGGCAGACAACCTGTATTTGCACACAGAATTCAATAAAACCATATCTCTGGAGACGGACACACCTTTACAGGTGCATTTAAAAAGAGGCAGAACACAAAAACTAGTGTTTTTTTAGACATGCTTTATCTGAAGATGGAAATCTTGTTGTATATGTTAGAATAGACAGATGTTAACATGATGTTGGTAGGTATGTTGTCAAACCTCACCTTGTACCGGCACGGAGGAAAGAGCAGGTGCTTCCTCTGGTCCAGCCGCAGTAGGGATCCCGTGAGGCGATGCAGTTCCTGTGAAAGAACAGAAACAAGCATGAATCCCCAAGGCACCAGACAGTATATAGTTTAATTCTGCTGGATTTCATCCATGCTCCAGCTGGTTCAGTGCACACATTAGATGCATGACATGTGTTAGTGCGCCTCACTGGGCTGCACCAATGACCCATGGGCACATACACAGACCACGGGCTGGTGACCAGTGATCATAAAACCATCCTAGAGCTAAGAGCAATGGAATAAACAGTTGTTGGAATTGTACTGAAAAGGACAAATGGTTTGTAAAAGGCTATAAATGATGTCCCTGTTCACATTAAAATCATATTTTAGGCATCATTTTATATTCTGGATTATTTAAATAGCTTTATTTAACAACTATCAAAGAGTCAATGGGAGGTTCCCAGTTATGTACTGTAGCTAGGCAAATGTACTGTACATGTTTGTATGTGCGGGTTTACTTAACTATGCTTTTGGGTCAAATTTGTCCACAGAAGCTAGATAAACATGACAAAACCTGCCTTTGGGAACACTTTGGAAGGTCATAAGTTGGAATAATTATATTTAATCTAAATAAAATATAATGTAAAATAAAAAGTAAAGTAGACACTGACTAGAATATAATCTGTTATTCATACTTCGCTGGTATTCCTTGTTTTTGATTATAAAAGCTGTTCTCCTGGGCATTACTCAAAAAGCTATGCGCATATGTCATTTCTTGCCAGGCCTCCTTAAATTTATCCCAAAGCTGAGATTTATTCATCAGCTTCGATTCAGATTTAGAATTTCCCAAAGGTTTCCAATGGGATTAAGGAACGCCTTAGTTGAATGCATGGATTGTTATTGTGCTCGAAATTACATGTTCAGTCTCCAAACAGTTCCTCCAACAATGGCCTTCGCAAGTGCCAGATGAAACTGGAGGTTCCTCACAATTGCATCTTATCAAATCTTATTCAAGACTTTGGAAGTTATTTTGAAGCTGTCACACCCGGGGTGATTTTCAACCCCCTGTCAAAATGCTCACTAGTGTTCTTTGTCCAGCTCAGTGCTTTGCATTCTGCATGGTATCGGTCTCATAGTGCTTTGCAATAATTCTGCAGACATTGTAAAAGTTAAAATCCTGCAAATGTGCAATATAAATTTTGACAATATTCAGCGAATTTATATAATATCCTTCTTGGTACATTCATTTTAAATGTAAAATAATTATGAAAATAAATGAAACACATAATATAAAATTTGTAACAAAATATTAATTAATACAAAAATATAACACTATTTTTATACAACATCAATATTAAAATTAACATTATAATTAAAATTAAATTTGCAATAATACGGTACATAAGTATTTAAAATGCATTTGAAAATCAATTGAAAAATATTATAGATAATATATAATATTTATTATATAAAACTATATTATTCTACAAATAAAAAACAATAATATAGATTTTAGCATTTCATTTATATACTGTAAAAACAACAGACTATATATGATGTCCTCGTTTAAAGTGCTAACTAAACGTGTGTGTCACTCACTTCAAGCAGCGGGAATAGAGTTGGCAGCGTGCTACAGGCACTTTGATCACGCAAGAGGGGAAAGCCAATAGGAGGCTGTGACTGATGCGGTCCAGTGTGAGAGAAAGCAGCTGCCTGGCCTGAGGAGAGTCCGTCCCACACCTGGAGCACACACAGTCCAAATCAATTTGCAACAAATTAAAAGAGTGCAGGGAGAAAGTCAAACACAATTTACGTAGAGACAACACTCAAACACAGTTTGATGCAGAATGACATGAACCCAACCTACATGAATAAAGTCTAAACAGTCAAGCTTAGCACAGTCTGATAAGGTTTATCTTAACACAATATAATGCTGTGCGGTTAACAAGAACTAATGAAGCAAAGGTAGACGAGCAGAACCTCAAGCTAGCTACTGCATTTCTTATAAGCATCTACTATCCTTTTAACACATTAGACATTGGAGCTTAGTAATGAAAGTTCATTTGCCATCTTAAATCTTGAAATTTCCACCGAGGCCATCTATTCATTAAGATAACAGCTTGTTATATAGTATATCTCTAATGAACTAACACTAACTTTCATCCTATGAATGAAAAACAGGAAGAGGCATAAAGGGCTTCAAAAGGAAAATGTGTGTCATATTAATGTGATATCACATTAATGTGTTGTCACTTTGTACTCGGCCCCAGTAGCTAATCGGATTCATATCTAGGAGTCTGGCAGCCACCCACTCCTCCATGCGTTACACTTAACTGGCACTTACCAGTTAAGAGTATCTTTATTGCTCCTGCCATGTTAGAAAATGCATTTGTTTGTATACAAGTGCACATATACATATGGTTATAGAAACGCTTACGTTAATGGCCTCGATAGCAGCAGAGAAATCATTAGTAATTTATGCATCGGATCTGAGTAATGAGCCACACTTGAGAAACTAGATTAAGCTTGCTGCAAAAAGTATTTTAATCTAATTTTACAGAGAAAAAAAAAATGCTGTAAAAACAGATTAACTTGAAAAGCAAAATGATTTACGGACTAGAAAATCTATGTTGAAAATATTACTGAACCAATTAAAAACAAATAAAAATAATAACGTAATATGGCTTTCAATTAATCTAATTTATATATTATATATATATATAGTATACACACACACACATAAAAATATATATAAAAAATTCACTTCTGAATGGGTTTTACCATAACCATTATTTCTTGAATAAATTTGGTTTAATTGTTAATTAGCTTTTTTTAATAGAATAAATCTCACTAAATTAACACATTTAATTAACAGCCCTAGTTGAAAATTGAGTTGTGAGAGAGACAAATAAAGATTAATGAATGAATCACTGCAGTACAGCTCCATTTTTAGGCAGCCAAAAGTAACGAAAGAGAGAGACAGAAAGAGGACAGACAGAGGGTGAGATAAAGAAGTGCAACTGACAAGTTTAAACTGATTTAAGAAGAAAAAAAGCTGCCTCTCTTTGACACATGTGAGTAGGAGAGTGAAACAGAAGACGTAAGAGATGAAAATTAACCACTTCTATAGATAGATCACAGAAAACAAGCGAGAGAAAAAAAATATTTGGAACAAAAAACTAAACTTACACGGATGATACAAATACGTCAAGATAAAAAGAAAAGTGTTAATAAAAATAAATTGACATACATTAACACTCTTGCCCCCATCCTAATTATGTTATTGTTTTCTTGATCGATATGGATGAAGACGTGCATTTCTGAGCGGCTTCCATCAGTCGCGGACTCCCTGACCCTGCGCGTTTAATGATTTACCACTTCACCACTGCATGATGAGAGATGGCAGAGGTTATGCAAGACCAGCATGATCGGAGCCTAATCTGATTACTCCATCTACACTCCCCTGATTAGCTGGCTTCCCGCTGCGCTAGACACAGCTAGCACTGTCAAAGCCTTCACGCACTGTTGTTTCATGTTTTATCAAGAATGTTTGTTTTTAGCTAATTTGGTCTTTGGAAATTAAAAACCTGCAGACAGGCTCACATGATTTACCAGATTTTTGCTTTAGTGTGTAAAAGGTTTCACAATTTTTTGAGATAGAGAGAGTGTGTGTGTGAGGAGAAACAGACTAAACAGCACTTAGTCTGTCTGGATGAAGAAGCAATTACCACTATATCCATGAAAAATGAGTGTTGCTAGCAAACTCCTGCCGCATTCCGCAAGAGATAATGACCAGCTAATGCTCCATCTGTTTACATGCCATGACTTGTGATTCTCTGCCATAAAACAAGCACCAAAGAGCGTGTTTCAGAATTTACCCCTACCTGTCTGGGTTGTAGCCTTCCAGTTCCTCGAGGAACACATTGCTGTTGGTCACTGTGTTATCACTGTTGGGGGTGACAAGGAATTTGAGGATGGTCCCTCGGCTGGAACCCAGAAAGAGGACTGTCTGGTTGCCATATGGACCAGCGTTTGTGTCCACCACCATTTTGTTGAGCTGGTATCTGAAAGTGACAGAATACAACTTAATACATTCTCAAATGCTACCGAGAGGGGAAAAAGGTATTAAATTATAATCCAAAATCTCATGCCAAAACACACAAATCCGAAAAAAGCCATTTCTATTGACAAACCAGCATATCTCAAGGAAACAGCCAAAACTGCTCTACTTGGATGATTCAGCTTTCTAAAATAAGACGATCTCCCAGAGTGTTTAAGATGACACAAACAACTTGTTACTATAATCCTGTTATGCCCCGTGGGATGCTGAGAAACCCCAGCTGCTGGAACCACGTAGTCTGAAGACTGAGATTGGACAGATACTAATGCTAGCAGACATCACAGCCGGTCGGTTAAATGTTAAGCAAGGATCTCAATGAAGAAAATAATGCCCGGGTGAAGCCAGCAGCTAAATTTAAGTTTGTGAAAAATAATTTGGTCATTTGTTGGTAGTCTCAAAGATTAATGAACTACCATCTGGAGTATTTGAGATCTACCTGATAGCTCATCTAGAAGCACTAGTCCACTTTAGACCAATGACAAAAAAGATATCATGTCTTGAAGGCATGCATGACCTGCTTTTAACAGTTGAGAATCTGAGGACATCCGAGAGAAAGTTGTTCTCACCTAACCATGGTCCTAACAATCCATGGTCTCTGACCGAGAGATGGGATGGCTTCATCCATCAGTGGATGGGTCTTGACAAAAGTCAACATGTCATCAGGGAAAGCATTGGAGGAATTGAACTTTGAGCCTTTTATGGCACAACCACCCGGCCTGAGAAATTCACAAACACAGCACATTATTATAAACTTCCTCTCTGCAGGTTGGCATTTGAAGACATAAAACACTCTCTAGAGTTGTAAATGTCGTTTTATTCAGTACCTCGGTTTGGGCACAGCCTCATCTGGAACAGGTGTCCATATCGACTCGGGCGATTTCTGCTCTTTAAATCTTCCATCAAACACTTCGGCCAGCTGCTCCATGTCGAAAGCACAAACTGCAGATCCAGGAATACTGCAGAAATACAGCACAATGCTCATATTACGCGATATCCTCAGACCTGTCCTGTTTCCATGATACTGCTCTGAGTGGAGGAGACTCACAATACAAAATGGATTTCATTTATCACAAACATGTCGAAAACACATCAGTTGACAGCCTTGAATAGATCTGTAAAGTGGGCAGCTGGACAGACATTTCAAGGCAAACAGAGCAGAGAATATTGTCCAGAGCTGTCACTGGAAACCTTGGGTGAATGCAAGCTCTTCCACACACTGACCTTTTCCTCCCACAGAGGACCTGTTCAAGAAAGCAGCGTTACACAAACGCAACTGTGAGAAACATACTTGGGTTTCTCAGTGGCAAAATAGAAAGCCACATGATGAATCAGAATTCTTTATAAGGTGCCCGTCCATAAACAACGGCCAAGATTCATGTATAAACTGGAAGGTCACACACACAAAGACAAAATGTAAAAAAATAAATAAAATAAAAAGTTGATTGATGATATTAAACATATGAAGCAGCAAAATTGTATAAATAAAATGTGAAAGATGGGTCTAAAAATCATAGTCATTTTTGGAAAGGGTTCAAACATGCAGGAAATAAAAAAAAGAAAAAAGAATGTGCAGGACCGGTAGGGATTTTTCTGAAGTGGACAATGCAACTGCTCAGGGCAAACAAGGGACTCATTAAAAACTACCAGAAAGAAAAAAAATCATTGATCATTAAGGTAACAACAAACAATATTAAAATCCAAGGAAATTTAAACATATTACCTAGTTCATTTATACAAACTTAGTTATTATTGTGTTTTGTGCACTCTTAAAAAATTAGGGTTTCAAAAGGGTTCGATTAGGGTTCTTCTTTAGCATTGCTATTGAAGAATAGATCAGCAGAACCTTTCAGTGAAAAGTTGATAAAATAATCACTTTTTTTTTCTTAGTGTGAAGAACAATTTACATAAAAGTTTTTCCACTACAAAGAACATTAAGCACAATGGAAAGGCTCCATGGATGCTTATGGTTCTTCATTGAACCACGGATGCCAACAAATAATCATTTTTAATAGTGTGGATTATAAGCAAACATCTATTGTGTGAAACAGCTTCTTCAGGAAAGTACAAAAAGGAAAAACATGCAAGACCCCTCTTTTGTTGTGCAAGAGGTATGTATGAGCAGAACAATTTGTTTTTTATGCTTATTTTGTAAATCTTAGACATATCTCGGTTTCTCCACCCAGCAATTTTTGAGGCCGTATCACAAAATTTGCATAAAAATATGTGGATGGAAACCTGGTTACTGCGAAGCAGAGCTTCAATCTCTAAACGGTCCTGAAGTGATTTGTCTCCGGTGAAGCGACAGCTTTCAGCACTTAAAGACTTTCTTAGGAAAGAACAGAGAGTCATGCAGAGTGAGTCAGTTCAGTTCTCGTTTACACCCACTCTCTCTATCTCTCTCTCTCTCTCTTTTTCCTCCTCAAATTTCCTGGCATTGACAATACTTGCCACAGCTGTATTTTCTTACATCCTTGACACAGGTGAGACGTTCACTCCCTCTCAATCACTCTCTTGAGCTCTATATCTCTCGCAGTCTTCTCAGATGCAGAACATCACCTTCTGCTTTGAAAACAGACTGCACAGTAACTTTGTGATCCAGGATTCTATGGGATCCAAAAAATGACTCTGAGAGACTGGATGGCAGGTTCAGGTCTGGAAAGGGTGGCACTCACACTGATCTTTCAAAGTCACCCATGTTGATCTGGGCTTTGTGGTCCATGAAGGCGTGCTTGAGTGTAGCTTGCTGGGTTTAAGAGGGAATTCATGTGATGGTCTGTAAAGCTCAGGGGCAGAAGCAAAGATAAACAGCTGTCTCCAACAGCATTGTGGGACACATCTGTCACATTTCCACTGGTTTTACCCTGAAGTGGGATTGTATGTGCGTGTTTGAAGCCGTAGGCCAGATAGCAGCTGAGAATGACCTTATGATTGACAGCAGACACAGTGACAGTTAAACATAAGTCTGACAAGACCTCATTAGGCTCATATCATATACTGAACATCAATGTCATCAGCCTGACACAATGCAGACGCCTGACAGGTGAGCAACTTGCCGCAGTGGCAGAACACACACACACAAAAAAATGTCTACAACTTTTTTTTTTCAAACAACTATTGTTGTGCCTTAATCTGTTAAATGGGACATATACTCTTTTTTTTGTGTTGTTGTTTTATTTTTAGTCCACTTACAATGATGGTCAAATCTTTTGCAGTTGTTGTTCAGTTTTACATGACAATTTTCTACCTCCAAACTCTCCATTTTTGCTATTGTATCCTTAAAACATTCATGTAAATAATCAGTTGTGACTGGTTTATCAGAATACTGAATAGCTTTTGGTGACCTCTCTTGACTATTGACACGATTCAGAAGATTATTTTCCAAAAAGGGCAAAATTTACTTGAGAAGCAACATTTCATAAAATATTAATTTTGGTGCTCGCGTCTGGCGGAAGAACATTGTAGCCGGAACTACTTCTCTCTGTTTATATCTATGGCGAGTCACGCAGGTACTGTGATACTCTGCAGCGTTGCTGACCCCAACCAGACTAAAATATCCCGAATATAAACACTTATTATAGGGGTACAATAGGGATTCAAGAGAAGACAAAAACACGGTTTGGATAATGGATTCATGATGTACTCGCTCATTATATATATTTTTTACATTTTCAACACAAAACAACTCTGTGGCAGCCGGGAGCGGTGGATTTTTGCAAAACAAATAACAGGTAGAAGTGTGCTGAGCCATAACGATGTTTTATTTAAAAAAAAAAAAACAAATGGACGGATTCTCTGTTACACATCTTGGTCACGTGAAGGTCACAGTTTGTATGCCAGTCGTATCATTTTATTTTGTTGTATTTATCCGTCACACAATGTTCTTCCGCCAGACGCGAGCGCCAAAAGTTACTGACTGTAGCTCTAAGAGTGACAATATCTTGAATGTATAATTTTATCTAGTCTTACTGCACCAGCAGTTTTTTACTTGTTTACTTGTGTATATATAAAGCAATTGAAATAAATCGGCCAGTGCAGTAAGAAAATACACTCAATATAAATATACATTCTCTGAAAAAAAGTCTTCACGTTTTATATGTTTCTATGTTATAAGTAAATTTATCTTTATCTTGATCTTTAGATACTGAAAGCAGAAAATATTAAAATTCTCACTAAAATATTTTTTTCTTTTAGCATTGGCTGGAGGAGGAGCAGCCAAATTCTGTTTTACATATTATGAAAGATTTGGAATGACATGAGGTTGAGTAAAGGATGACATAATTATTATTTTTGAAAACTATCACTTGAAACAAATTTGTAGATTCAGGCATTCTTTTATTTCATCTTGAATCTGTACTCTGCATCCACCATGATCCACTGAGAGGATGATTTCACCTGCAGTCTTCTCAATTACAACAATCTCACCTTATCTCTCCTGCCCTGCCTGGAGCCTCAGCCCCATATTTTCAAAGCATTGGGAGCTCAAATGAGATGCAAACACCCCTCACCTCCTAGCGCTGTTTCTGTGAGAGTGAAACCTGTCTTTTGAGAACTATTTTTCACCGTATATTTTTCCCAATGTTGAGATATGTAGTTCTTTCAGAATTCAAATGTTCTTGATATTATATACTGTATATTGGTTCATCAGATCAGATTATCGGTTTCTGGGTTCAGCACAGTTTGTATTGAAACCTCAAATGTTGCAGCTTGTTGAGAGGAAGGGTGCTATTAACTTAATCATCTGCCAGGCAAAAAGAGTTTTCAGATTGCTTAAAGACGAAAAATCCATATACTCTACTGTTCTGTTTCAGGTAAGATAGACACAAGTGCAACAATTCAGCAACAACACAGCAAGACCTGGAAAACATCCTCAACAACACACGCTCTGACTTGAGCTGTGGGGTCTATGTGGGCAACACAAGTTAGCCTCTTTCCCTCCCAGTGATTTCCTTTTATCTTCTACAGTCCATGTGCAAAAGAAGTAAAAAAAAAATGCAAAAAAGAAAAAAGAAAACTATGTACTGATGATTTATACAGCAAAGTATGTACAATGGAGTGCAATAATGACTCATTTTTTGGCTTCTTAAATATTATTCCAATTAATTTCCTCCATATGGATTTAAAAACATTCTCCAATAAAGAGTTTTAAACCATGAACTAAATCAACCACCTCTAAAAAGAATCACAGCATTAAAAACTTTGATTTGAAGCAAAAACCACTCTTCGAGTTTGGTGTCAGTAAGAATTTTTTAAGAAACTAATACTTTTACTCAGCAAGGATTTATTAAATTGATCAAAAGTGACAGTAAAGACACTTTATAATAATACAAAATAGGAATATTAAGCAGCACTACTGTTGTGAGCGATCATTTCTAAAGGATCACATGACCCTAAAGACTGGAGTAACAGCTTTGTCGTCGCAGGAATGAATGACTTTTTAAAATATATTTTAATAATATTGCACAATATTACCATTTTACTGTATTTTTTTTATTAATTAAATGCAGCTTTGGTGAACATAAGACACTTCTTTTAAAACATTACAAAATCTTACCAAACAGAAAGAATAAATCCCTAAACCCAAGTATAAGCAATAGTAAAAGTGACACCTTGCTTGTCTTAATTTGAAAAACGGAGCATGAATATTTAAAATGAGATTTAGAAATTAAAATCCGCTCATGTATAAATAATCAGAATTTATGAGAAATTGGCAAAATGTTCAAAATCCACAGAATAGTCCTGTTAACCACTCTCTATTCAGCATGAGTCTCTGCTTCTTAGACAGTCTGCACTTTATTACTCTCCTTGCCATAATACTTAGACCCATCTCGAACCACATCCCAACATGCCTTTCATTCATTCCCATAGTCCTCCCCTGCTGCTGTGTCTGCCACACACTAACCAGTCCCGGCAATTTGTCTGAGAGCTCTTTAACAGACCACACATTCTCCCGGCAGGCTAGCGAAGCCCCCTGCGCTGTTTATGGGGGACTGCAGCTGCAGACAGGAATGCTTGTACAGCTGGACGCTCCCTGTCACTGCACCCCGGTGCTCCATCTCTGACAGAGCCCGCCGTTGATCTGTGCCCTCAGGATAAGAGTGGAGTAGAGGAACCTTCACAGATAAGAGTCAGTTTATTTTTTTAACTCTTGTGAAGGAGAGGTGGTGGAAGATGTGGGCTATTACTGACCGCCTCATACATTCGTCCTTGAGTGAATATCTCCCCCCTCCACACACACATACTCATCCTTCATATCCCCCCCCCCCTCCCCCAGAGTGGCCATTAGCAGACTGAGATGTTATTAGAGTTGGCATTTGCTGAGGTTTGGCCCCAACTCTGACACAAATACACATTTGCATGCTTGGAGTCCTGTCTCCATCATTCAGAGGGTGCTCTATTGCTCTTCATTTATCACACAGGTCTCATAATCATGCACACTCTTGCAAACACTGTAGACATAGAATTTTCAGCTAAAGTAGAATCTGAAATATGAGTCACTATACACTGTCCAAAAAAAAAAAAAATTCAGTGTTGTAATAATCTAAATATTTTCATTCCCTTTGCAGTCATTTAATATTAATAAATGTCACGAACACTAATGGATATAATAAAACTGTAATGATCATCAAGACAAGCAATGGTTTAATAAAATCAGTAAAACAGTAATATTGTGAAATATTACAATGTACATTTTTTCCTATTATAAATGTACTAAATCTATATTTTTAATGTAATTCCTTTGCTTTGAATTATGAAATTTAAGCAGCCATTATTCCAGTCACATAGTGTCACATAATCCTTCAAAAATATTTTTTTGCTGATTTTGAGTATAATAATAATAATAATATCCATGATAATAATGTCATTTGATTATTAATGATAAAAGGCGTTGTGTTCCTAAATAATTTTGTGGAACCCAAGATAAATTTTTAATGATTTGAATAGAAACTTAAAAAGAACAACATTTATTTGAAAGATAAACCTTTTGTAACGTTTATTGTATTGTAACATTGTAAAATATCTTTAATATCAATTTGATCACTTTAATGCATCCTTGCTGAATAAAAGTATACATTTTTAAGTATTAATTAATTATTATTATTATTTTTTCGTTGAAGAAATATTTTTGTACACAACATTTAATCTAATATTTATTGGTTATTTACTAATTAAAAAAAATTATTATTGTCTAAACAAGTCATAAATTTTATATCAATGCATCCCTAGTGTTTTTGGCACTTGACAATCAATTCTCCTCTTGTGCTCCATGAAGAAAATGACAGCATGAGAGTGTATAAAATGACAATTTTCATTTTTTGGGCGGACTGTTCCTTGAAGCATTCCCTCTCAGACCTCAATCACACAAGGGTAGCAATGTGCGTACAGGAACCATTTTCTCTCCGTTTTCTCTTCTCTTGATTTCTTCTCATTATAAAGACTCTTTCAGCGTCTTCACTACCATCCTCTTGACAGCCCACCCTCTTTTTGTGTTCTCGCATTCTTTCCTGTAATTATTTCCTGCAAACTCTTTCAAAACACTCGCTTGCTCCCTGATCCCAAAAATATATGTTTTGTTGTTGCTTTCCTCTCTAAGTGTGACATCTTAGTGATAGCCTGTCAGCATGTGTACATCTACACACATCAATTCCATTCCTCATTCATACGTCAATCTCCATCTCTTCCCCCCGTTCCCTAGCAGCGCCTCTCTACATGACATTAAAACCTGCAATAATATTCCCTGCAGTGTCACACCAGTGTTCTATATTCAGGGGGTTTTCACCCATAATCCCACGGCACGTCCTAAACCCAGATTGTACCCGTTTCCCAGCACTCTGCAATTGCCACCAGCCTGTGATATTTCAAGCTCAATTGTCTATCAATAAGGCTGCTAATGCACTATATTTAGGAGTTTAGAGATTCACATTCTGCTTGGAATACGGTATTTCTACATTGCAACTTATTTTGGCCAAGTACTGCCCACTTCACCAGAAAGCATTCACCTGATCTTTACAGTAAAAGTAGCTTTTTGCAAAACAGGGAGGACTATGTACACTCTTGTTCAAAAGTTTGGGGTTGGTAGGATTTGTTCATGTTTTTGAACAAAGCCTCTTATGAACATTTATGTGTATTTATTAATCAAAATCAGTAAAAATTAAAACAAATGTTTTCTATTGTCACATATTGTAACATGCAGTGTTTTCATGTGATGCAAAGCTGAATTTTTAGCAGCCAATATTCCAGTCTTCAGTGTCATCCAGAAATCATTCTAATATGCTGATTTGGTGCTCATGAAACATTTCATATTATTATCTATGCTGAATACTATCACTTTTAATAAACTGAATATATCCTTGCTGAATAAAAGTATATATTTCTTTACAAAAAAAACATATTACTGACTGTGTTTATGTGCCATTAAGTGTTTCCAGCAAAATCGTTCAAAGATTGATTCCTTGAAAACTTTGGCAAACCCTGTGGCGAGTTATTTTACAGAAGAGCGCACTGTAGAAGCCTGGAAGCTTGCGAACGCAACGTTTTCTCAGTAGAAGAGTGATAAAAACCAGTGCACCCTGACTCCTGGAAACTGGAAACCAGCCAATCAGACAGAAGCTAGTGATTTCAACCACTCCTCGCCATTTCTCTGTGCAATATGCATCGTGGGTGGTTCTTTTCTTGTTTCTCGATTGCTGCCGAGAACTGGATTCATCAGAGCTTGCTTTTAAAGATTGTGACCCACCTGTTGGAGGGTGTGGAAAAGACGGCGAGGATGATATCCCTGCCATGCATGCGGATGATGGGACTGGTGGAATGCAGGAGGTTGAAGTAGAAGTGCGAGTCTCCTGGGATTGAGCAGTTCAGTCGAGCTTTCAAGAATGACGTCCACTGCTTTTCCAGCACACGCTGTGATCCGCCTTGATCAGCTTTGCACACGCGTCCCACACGAGACACAACCACCTAAGGTCAGAAAAAATGAATTTAACTGAGATATTAATTATGAATTTCAAGCAATTTGATAATACACACATCAAACAGTACTGAATCCTTTCGAAAAATGCCCCAAATCTTTTAATCCTTGTGGATTTTAAGCAGATTTTGGAGAGTAGCTAGTCTGTGTAAAATGGGTAAGCTAATATAAATTAATTCATGAAAATGTCAGCATTCCCTAAAACTGGTTCGCCTAGTGATTTAAAGAGCCAAATCCAAAGTACAGTGGGTTTTTTGTTCTCCTTGAGGTCCGGCAGTATAAAATGCTTGCGCAAGCACAATTTTGCTCTTGCAGAAGTCTTGCATTGCTAATTCTCACATAAAAGGAACCCTTGTTATTCTGTCTTTGTGTTTTTCTCAGTTTTCAGTAAATGATGTGACCTGAAAAACAACAGAAAAAACACTGTGTGCCTACATTACACTCAAAACTGCATTTTAGAGCATAATTATTAAATTAAACATTCAGCACAAAAACAGGGAATAGGTCATAGCAGTGTCTGACTGGAAATATAGTAGTTAGTATTGACCTTTGAATAATATTTCCTGACTGGACATACGGTAACACAATTTCAGATTACTCCCACCACTTGTTCCTGATCTATCCACCGCTGATCTCCCGCAGGAAGACTTTACTCCTATTGTCTCAGGAATTCTATACTTATATTCATCCATTTTGCAGATGTTTTCATCCAGAGTAACTTACATACCATTCAATGTAAACATTTTATCATTTCCCAGGAAATCAAACCCATGATCTTGGGGTTATTAGTATCATGCTACTGTTTAAAGCAAGAGGAATTAAACTAAAATATAAAATTCCTTAGGATACATCAAAATAGACACAAATGAGAAAACAGCTGGCATACAGAGGGAGTATAAATATACAGAATTCAAGGTTTTGAGTTCATACCCTCTTAAAAATAAAGCACAGCAGAGTACAGAACCACCATTTTGGGTTCCCCAAAGAATCTTTTCTTTGAAACTTCTCTGCAGTAAAAACCATAAAGAACATCTATTCCCATAATATTTTCCTCATGAAGAAAACCTGAGAATCAAGAGACTTGTGCAAAAGTCTTCATCTGCTCTACAGTCCTCTCACCTTCTCCAGGTAGTTGAACTCCATGGCCATCTCTCTGAAAAAGAAGTAGACATGTGGCCCCCATTCCACAGCACTCACAAAGTACGGCTCTGAAACAGACAGATCAGGACCAAACCATAAGTACTTCCTGTTTGGGATACATTAATACTCCCTCAGATAACATGACTTTCAGAAGAGCGGATCTGACTGAACTATAGTGTTGAACTAGAGGCTGCTTTCCAATAGAGCCATTGTCTAGTCAATGGACACACAAACCAAAAGAAAGAAAAAGTGAGGCCGTCTTGGGACAGGAAGTGACCCAGGACAGCAGGAGGGAGAGAGCACAAGGGTTTGAGTCAGGACACAGATGTGCTTTCTGCTGCATCAGTGAGAGATCACATCAGAGGACAGACCGCAGGAGCAAAGGAGGATGGGAAGGGGGGTGCAGTTTGACATCAGGTTGGCTGCTGACTCAGATGTGGATCCTCAAAAGCATTATTAACTCTGACAATAATGCTCCATTTCAAAAACCTACATCAGAATGCATTGTGACAACCTCAGTGATATATATATTTAGATACCAAATGTTTACACTCATTTAAAATTCCATTAATCTATTTGTATTGGTATTTTCTGTTATTATAAAAAATTATCCCACAGGATAATACATAATTATTTTTTGTTTGATCATGATTATGATTATGAGGTTCAGTTAATGTATGTAATAAGGCAGCTCACTAGGTTTTCTAACACTGAAGTCCTGCGAGTGTCAACAAATGCTTTTTAACAGTGGACATGGCACACGTTAATACACTTAACTCTCTCTCAAATACATTTTACATAAACAAACAGCATTAATATTACATCCCCATGCTGACTCTGTACAGCTTCCTCTTCCTGTCAACTAATGTTTGACATCTGTATTACCTCGAAACCATTTGGAGTCATGTTTCACCGTTCGCAGAGCAGGATTTTCCCCCAGACTCCTGTAGATCACGGCATCGATGGCCAGAAAATCAGTCACCGTGGCAGTGTAAAGATTCCCCTCTGAAAAAAAAGCACACAAACAAACTATATAAAGTCTCTCTCTATAATAATGTTTAGAGATTATATATATATGTATATATATAAGACCCCTTTTCCATCTAACATCTACTACCCTGTGTAGAGAAGTGTATGCGTTATCACTTTCATACATCTTTAGTTATACACATTAGTTGGTAAATTGGTTAAAACAACAATACTTTGTTTCTTCGCCTCCACTGATGGATCGGCACTGCCTTATGAACTAAAAATATGATCTCATTAAACTTTCGTTGGTGTAATGCATCTTCATATATAAAATTTATGTTTTTAATTTACATTACGTTCATCATGGCAGGAAGCAGTAAAGCTGTAATGCTGTGCAGAGAACATGCTGGACAGCATATGTGCGTGATTAGAGTGAGAGATACCCATAAATATTGTTCAAAAGACTAGCATGTAATTAAGTTAGAGAATAACAACAGGGACATCAGCTTTTCCTCACTGCTTTATATGTTTATTTAATACTGTAATATGCAGGGACATTTTGCAGTCATGTTCAATGGAGAAGAAAGACGATGCTGGAGTCTTACCTGCAAACAGGGCCACGTTGGCATGTTTCGGTTCATATGGGCATCTAGCCATCCCACTGACAGTTTCCCCCACCATCTCAAGAGTGTCTCCCTGCACGCGCGCGCACACACACACACACACACATAGAGAAAACACATTCAATAATTAGAGAAAAATGCAATTAGCAAAAATACAGAAATTAGGTGAAAAACAGACTCTAGCTAAATAAATGTTTTTCTCACAAATGAACACTTTACTAACACAAAAGCAGAAAGAGAAAAATATGAGAAGTGCAGAATAACAGAAGCAAACTAAAACATATGCTCAACATTTAATTTCAAAAACATCCACAGGCGATTTATAGCACAATTACAGTTCAAGCTGAAAATTATTCTCAGGCCATTAAAACGAACTATAAATAAACCTGTGCACTCTCCCTCTTTCTGTCTCGACTATATTTTTCTTCCTCTAGAGAGCCTCAAACTCTTGACAGGTGTAATGTTGCATTACAGGTGTGCGATAATTCTTTTCATTTGCACAGATTTGCAATAGTGCATTTCAAACCCGACAGGTTGAGTTTGTTCATGTCCTCAAGACTTTTTCATACACAAACTTTTATCTTTTTCTATCCCCTTGATGCAAATACCAGCAGGTGCTTGTCAAGAGTGGGGAAGCACAGATGTCACTTATGAACATTTTATTTTACGGTTTTATTTTAATGTCTGTAACTTTGCTCCTATAAGCGGTTTCTAAAATTACTGGTGAACAGTGAAATTACTTTGTAAACTAATTTCTTATGAAAACCTTCAACAAATCTGCATTTTAAATGCTTTTAAGCAAACTAGCTGTTTTCTATTTGAATATAATTTCAAATGTAATTTATTCCTTCGATGGCACAGTTGAATTGTCAGCTGAAGTTATCAAATATATTTTATTATATTATTAAGTATTAAAGTATATTATGTTATATGCATGCTTATTTATATGTGCATTTCTCGAACCTGAAAGAGGCAGGTTGCAATCCGGCAGAGCCGATAATTAGTAATTATGTGTTTTTCTTCTTTATTCAGCAGGTATATCATTAGTGTGATTGGATCAGGAGTGGATCTGATATGTGAGGCAGGCGCAGCTGTGCTCAGGTGCAGCATTTATATATGCCGTATTCAAGTTGATGCCGCAAGTGGACAAACAACTAGATTCACGTATGCTGGGGGCGACAGAGTCACTGGCCAGATGGATGGAAGGCAACACACACCCAAACACACACACTCAAGAGTCTTGGATTCAAACAATGTGCCCGTTGAGTGGCATTACCATTCTTTTCGAATAAATCAAGCACGAAAAACAGCATCTGGACTGACTAATGACAGCTCTCTGCTCTTGAGGTCATCAGAAACAGCTTGGTGCTTCTGGCTATATTGATGGCCATGCAGGTGGAAAAACAGAGCATAAACAAACGGCAGGGGAGATTCTTTCTGCTTGGGGGTTTTGAACAGAATCCCATCCGGGTGAGAAATGCGTGGTGACCCAATGAAGCCCGAGTCATTTAGAACAATGCCGCAAGCAGTGCTCTGAAGTGTACTGTGAAGTTTAAAGTGAAAAAGCAGCTAAATAATAATGTGTAAAGTAAGAAAAAATGTAATGAGAAAATACAGAGCCTCAAAACATTGCCAAAACAATGGAGAAATTGAAGACTAGAGGGTGTGGTTATTTTCCAAAATAATATGTTTTTGTGCATGTGTTACACAAGTGTGTATTCAATTATTCAGTACTCACTGTATAATTGGCACATAACGGATTGAAGGCATTGGTTCCGCAGATAAACAATCCGCCCTGCCGGCTGAGCAGAACCTTCATGTAGTTACGGCACTCATCCTAAAAAAAAAAAAAAGATTGAGAAAAAGAAGTCATTTGTTTCCCAAATCAAAATCTCATGAACGAATTCCCTCTTAGAATGACATCACATTTCTCAGCACTTTCAATTTTATTCCAAGGATTGTTTGCATCTGTACAAACAATTTACTTGGCAAACCAGAGGCACGCCACAGAGAGTCATTCGGGCTCAACCTCAGTTCAATTGAATGCACATGTTTGAGCCCTGCACCTGTGAAGGGATTTAAGAAATGTGAAATAGAGACAGCTTATGTCATGCCCCCCACCCCATGAGCCGCCCCCCACCAATGTGTACCCTGCGTGTGCCCGCCAGTGTGGCACCATTTGATGGGCAGCAACCTGTTGGCAATGGGGCTACATGATCACAGCAATCTGTTCTCAGATGAGAAGAGAGAGAGAGGACGTATGAAAGGAGCCAGAGGGGGAGTGAGTTTTATTCCAGATGCTCAGGTCCTCACAGGATTCTTGTTTTTCAGCGGTAAAACAAAGAAAATGTTTGTGAGGGAAATCATTGCTAATTGCTTATTTTCTTTATTGTTCATTTTTTAATTAAATAAAATTATTGAAATTATATTAATTAAATGTTTCTAATTTGACACTATACACTTTTATTAGTTAATAAAAAAATAGAAAATTGTATTAAATGGCTTGTTTTCTTTATTTGCTATTTTTCTTTATTTTCATTTTCTTACTGCTTTAGCAATAGCGCTGTACAGTCCTTTTCATGTCAATAAAGAATAAGAAAGAGGAAGGGGTGAGAGATAAAGAATACAGAATCTGCTAAAATGCAGACTGCCGATAGATCATCAACTAACAGCATAACAGCTGATAATGGCACATTAAATCATATATAAATCATATATATATATATATATATATATATATATATATATATATATATATATATATATATATATATATGTCAGCCAACAATGCATTGCTATGAGTGTGCCTGGCCTGTTTATGTGTGTCTCTGTAAGACAGATGCTTTTCTTATCATCAGGGGATTGTGTGTAGGTGGTGGGGGTGCTGTGATTCAGATGTATCCTGTGTGTGTGTATATTTGTGTGTTTGAGTCTCTGTAGGAGCCTAGTGCACATAAACCCCATAACTCTACTCATAAATCTGATTCGGCAATTCCTTCAAGAGTCCAAACACTTGGCTCAGCTCCTGGTCTGCTAAGTGATAAAGCACGTCCCCCAGATAGACAACAACGGCCTTCTCATCCTACTCCAGCCCTTATATCACCATCACCTGCTCTTTTCATTTTCATCCCCTCATTTCATAATTTCAAAGAGGCCTGATTCATTTACACACTATTTATTAGTCCATTAGGAGTTTTCTCTAGTGTTAGACGTCCTCTGTACCGTCAACTGCCCTCTGCTCTGTTTTACAATGGCCTTCTCTTTCTTCATCCCTTTATTTTTTCCTCTCCTGCTACCAGTCCAATTATCCCTTTATCCTTCCTGTGTCCTTCTAGAACCCACCCTTTCCACTCCCAGCATTTCTCTTCCAGACTGTTCTTCTCTCTGCTTTTTCAATTTGTAGTAATATATGGGCTTGATTGTTGCCAAAGCATCAACACAAACACAAAAGCAGTCACAGGAAAAAAGATAGATCATAGCAATGCTAATAAAAATTTAATATACAATAAGGCGTATAAAATTACTAATTAACACTTTACTCTAACTATTAACTAGTTGCTTATTAGTATGCATATTACTAGCATAATGGCTGTTTATTAATACTTAAAGCACATATTAATGCCTCATTTTGCATGACAATATTTAAGATCCCTTAAATACCTAAACTCAACAACTACCTTAACTATTAATAAGCTGAGAAGAAGCACAGAACTGGACCTTAATAATAAAATAATAATTTAGTACTAAAATAACCTAGGTAGATAGATATATAGGTCTAAAATAAAATGAAATAGGAATAACTGGAATAACAATATGAGGTTTGAGTGGATTTTATTATTTCTGTAAGCTTTATCACAGTGAAGGAAGTGAAGGTCGTTGTCTCAATTTCAAATCAAGACTTATTTGTAAAATTCTTCTCTTACCCTTGTCTTTTCTATCCTGTTAGCCATATTTATCCGGCTTTCAGGGCCTTGACTATCACTGCAAATTCTCACTGTTGGTGTCAAGTACTAAATTATTTATACTGGGTGCCAGATAAGTTTACCACCCAAGCTTGTGTGTGAGAGAGCCTTAGTCAAAGGGCGTTGTCTTCTGGCAGATGTTTTCTCGAACAGATGCGAAGCTGAACAAGTGACTTCCTCCCTGACCTCTCTCTTTTTTCTCTGGTGAATCTCTAGACATGACATCCACACCAACACCGCACATCTGTACTCCCTACATTCCTAGATCACTGATATCTTTAAATCGAAACGCAATCCTTTAAAATGCAATCCCACAGTAACACCATAAACCATCCACAGACTCACAGTGCCTCATAACTCCAAAAGTCGAGATAAAAGCTTGCAACAAGTGATGAAAGCTTAAAACATGTTTGACTGCCAGTGTTTAGTACTGTTTATATATTGTTAAAATATTTATTAAGATTTCAAATTAGCTTTTAAAATTTCGGTTTTCATTTAGTTTTCATTTAGTGCTTTTTTTCTAATTTACTTTTACTTCAATTTTAGTTTAATAATTCAAATGTAACTTTAGTTATGAAGGCAAAATAGTTAACAATAACACTGCCAAAAGCAACAAGCAATGAAAAGAACATATTAATGATTGCTTGGTTTCTATTTTTGCCAACAATGCTCATTTAAATAATAGAGCACTGTTTAATTTTGTGTCACTAATGATCTCTTAAATTTAAGGATTTCAGGTTGGTTTGTCACTCCGAAATGCTTTTAACATGAAAACTGCATTATTTGTTACGCAGCAAGGTAAATTGACTGGATACAGCATAATTCTGGACAGCTCCCGTGTATCCACTTAAACACTTGAGACATTGTTCCTCATAATAAAAAGGTCATATTTACAATAAGCAAAGCTAACTCTCAGAAGTCCAGAAGTTTCCATTACATGCTCAACTGAGTCTGTTTCTCCAACCATGAGAGGAGAGAGAGAATACTGCAGAGCTTTGACAAGGAAAGAGGACAAGCAAGTTGGCAGGGACCTCTTTTTCCCCTTTCTGTCTCTATCTTTCCCGTGGCAATGCTGTCATCTCTAGGATTCTCTTTGTAGTGGTTTTTGTGGTGGTCAGACAGGGACCACATTAACAGCAGGCACTAAATTAGTCTAAATATGCCAGAGAGAACAGAGTATGGTGTTGTGTAGGATGTGTAATTTAGTTGGCAAAAGGACAGACTAGGAAAGCAAGAGATGGACAAAAGTGGGGAGAAAATTGAAGTTTGTGTGTGTGTGTGTGTGTGTGTGAGAAAGCGGGATTGTGTGAGCTTGTGTTTTTGCTCTAGGGCTAATCTACGCCCCCTCATACACTTTGACGCTGATAGCTGGTGAACACACCATGGGCTAACATTAACATTGAGAGCAGGCTAACGAAATCAATCATGGAGCTTAAGGATTCAAAAGCGTGAGTGAGAGACTGAGTGTACTGTAATCAGGACTAGGCGATGAAATGTGCCCTAAAAGTGTGTTGAATGTGAAAAATAGATCTGTAAGTGTGCAAACCCAAATGAACATGACAAAAACATAAGGCAAAAAAACAACAAACAGAATACTATCAAACAAAGTGAAGTGAGATGCGATTAGCTAGGGTGTGCTTGAGTGGTTCACAGATGCAGAATCCAGATTCAAAGCGGTTCTTTTAGAATTAAGATTTAGTTTTTTTCATTTTCAGAAGTCATTTCTATTCACATCTATATATAGTGCAGATTCAGAATTTATATGCAGTTTGGATCCTTTAGATTTAGAATTCGGATTCACGGCGACTTGTTTATATCGAGAATATACAAATGCAACTTCAACTGAGAATTCAAATTCTAAATTTGGGTTCAGACTTTAGGCTGGAATACACTAGACGACTTTTAAACTCGAAATGGTCTTTTAAAATCTTGTTTAAATACTAGGCATCATACACTTGATGACTTTGTAAAAGGTGACAGAAATAACCCGGGTATCATACACTAGCTGACTGAGGATCACAACAATACAAACATTTAGAAACGCAGCTCGTTGCTAGGATACACATGAGAAAAGAAAACAGTATATGTTCTACAACAGGCTTCAAATACCAAACATATTTTGATATCCTCCGACTGAATGGAATCATAGTCTGAAGATTAAAGTCTTAAAGGTCCCGTTCTTCGTGATCCCATGTTTTAAACTTTAGTTAGTGTGTAATGTTGTTGTTAGAGTAGAAATAATATCTGTAAAATTCTAAAGCTCAAAGTTCGATGCCAAGCGAGATACTTTAACAGAATTCGCCTACAACGAACGACCCGTTTGGACTACAGCCCTCTAGTGCAGTAATGACATCACTAAAACAGTTTTTTGACTAACCTCCGCCCACATGAATACACAAAAAAGGGGGCGTGGCCTTGTTGTGCTCCGACGGAGAAGAGGAAGAGCTGCGTTTGTGTTTGTCGCCATGTCATCGAAACAAATCATCTTTGTTTGGCCTTACCAGGGACGCTGTACTTAGAGATCAATGGTTACAATTTATGTTTAACTCAGTTCCGGAAAATTATAATTCACATGTAAAACTATGTGCAGCAATTTTTGCTGAGGACAGCTTCCTCAATCTCAATCAGTTTAATGCCGGATTCGGACAAAGTTTATTCTTGAAAGATGGAGCAGTTCCCTCCTGGAGAAGGCGTTGTTTATGGACCACAACCGGTAAGTGTATTTTATTATTTAAGTTGGTGCGTTTAACAGTTTCTGTAACTTATTACACAAAGGGCAACGCTGTTTAACTTTGTTAACTAGATGTTAGGGCTGTGCAAAAAAAAAAATCGAATGCGATTTTCATTTGCATCTCGTCAGTAAAAACGCTCCTGTGATTAGAAGTACATCTCCAGCACATGCTCCTGCCCACTTGCTTCTCAAAACTAGCCCAATCACATTTCCAGGAGAGCAGCCTGCACTCAGATGCTGTCGAATCACAACACAGGAACCGCTGGCCCAATCAGAACTCGTTACGTATTTTCTGAAGGAGGGAATTTATAGAACAAGGAAGTCATCAGCCCGTTTTAATGACAGTGAAAACAGCGGTATACAGATAGGTGAATTTTGTGAAAAATACTGTTTTTTTTTTACACGCGAAACATGAACACGTTATATTGCACACTGTAAACAAAATCAAAGCTTCAAAAAAGCACTTAGTCTTAAAATTCAGAAAATAGATATTGTTGTAAGTGGTTCCTTTTATATCAAAATTAAGATTCCAAGTAATTTTCTTTACACATAGATTATATGTTATATATTCAATCTATATTTAGATTCAGAATTCATATTTAGCCTGGACACTGCATTAAGAATAAATACAACTTCTACTGAGAATCCAAATTCAGGTCCAGAATTGTTCACTAATGGCACGTTTCCACTGATTTGGTACTGCACAGTACGGTTCGGTACAGTTCACTTTTGGGGGATTTTCCACTGGGTACCTGGTACTTTTTTCAGTACCACCACAGTTGACCAAAAACCAACCAACCAAGTACCATTACCAAAATGTGACGTTAAAACTCTGCTGATCACTGATTGGCCGGAGAGAATCGCCACTATCTGCGTTACTGAACTTGTGACATGAGACACGACAGACCTGCTACTGTAGATTTAAATCAGCACAGCCAGCGAAGATCGAATGCAACTGTTTTGAACGAGCACACGTTTTTTTAATCAACCAAAAAAATGCTGTTTTTCGTTGTCTGTTGAGGAGATACCTGTACAAACATTCCTCTGGTTGATAGCAGAGGGGCGGATCCAGTGAGAGCTTGATGAGGCAACACGGACTGAAGAAGTTTTAAAGGAGTCATGGCAATAGAGCCGGCGCAACGGTACTAAACTGCAGTGTAAACGCAAACCGAACCAAGCAGAGCAGAGTGACCACGCAGGGGAAATGCACCATAAGATTCAGAATCTCTATTATGGATGTTTATTTGTTAATGTTAAGGTTCAGCATTCTGATACTAAATGCCTAAATGCCAAAACCAATTACCCTAGTGGCAAATGTATCACATTGAAAAATGAAAGGATTCACACAGGAGGACTAGAGGACGATGTTTATGGGTATATACTGTAGCACGTGTTTGTGCAGACGTGTGCATCTGTGCATATCAGTGTCCACTCAGTGTGAAATCTTAGGCTCAGTTTAAGAGCTCGTCTCGTCTCTCATTCATCTCTGCATGACCTCTCATGTTTGCAGACTTATTAACTCTAAGAGGGCAATTCTCTCTTTCGCTCTCATTTCCCTCCCAACAGTCCCTCTTTATCTTGCCCTAAATCTCTCCTTTATATATCTACAGCCATTTTAAAGGAGAATCTCACCCCCAAATTAAAATAAAGTCACGATTTACTCCTTCCAAATGTATTCCTTGTCATTAGATTAGATTAGATTCAACTTTACTGTCACTGCACATGTAGGTACAAGGCAACGAAATGCATTAAACTGTTATTGTTTTAGTGGAACATGAAATTAGAAATTTTGAAGAATCTTCAAGCAGATAACAAATTACATTTAGAATTTACATTCAGAATTCAGATTCAGAGTGGCTCATTTACATTAGACTATACAGAAGCAACTTAAAAATTAGAATCCAGAATCAGAATGGTTCACTAAGTCTATGTTCAAACAGCACAAACCACACTGAAACTGATCTTTCAGATACACTGTAGGTTTGAAGAATTGCAGTGCAACTTCAGAATTCATGCACCTTACGACATCCTAGATCATGATTCTATGTAGATTTAATCTGATATTCACCATCTTTGTGAACATCCCAAAATATAGAACAACATATGGATGATTAAATGATGACAGAATATATTTTTTTAAGTGAACGGTACCATTTAACATCTTTCTTGTCCACCTCTCTCTTTCAGCAACCCTTTCACTCATCCCAGTCTTTCTCTGTGTGTTTCACCCATCCCTAGGGCAGACAGGTGGGACAACAGCTCGCTTTCTCTCTCCATTCCTTTGTATGTCTCATCTCACTTGCTCTCTTCTGTACTTATGCTTTTGTCTTACACTTTTTCAGCCAGATTCAATGTCAGGTGTCACTTTCTGTGTTAAATATGTAATTTTCTCTCTTTTTCACTCTTTTCTTGCCTGGAGGGGATTAAGTCATCCTTCACTCTTCCCACACAGGCACCTTTCAATAAAAACTCCCTTACACTCTTCATTTAAGTCAGAAAAAATACCCAGCATTCCAGAAGATGAAGGAGAAAGGATGTGTGAAAGGAAGATATCTGTAGTGGTCATGCGTGGGGAGCTATGGGGAATGCTGGCAGCTTTTAACACCCCTCTATATTTTTGCAGGGGCACACAGCACACAAAATAAAAATCGGAAAATTTGCCATAGGCAGCTCTTGTGATGGCACCTTAAAGTGTGAGCAGGGACACAAATAATGTGACATGCACATATAAAAGTGTTTAAAGTGAATAAATGAGTGTGTGTTTGCAGTCTCCCTCAATGAAAATTACTGGGCATATTAAGAAATGCCTAAATAATGGACATCATAATCATAATAATTTGTGACAACATCCACTCACCTCATGTTTTCCCTTCATTCTACAGATTCTGATGTCATTTTTGTTGGATTCCCATGTCCTCTTCTGTAACAGAGGGAACTTCAGTTATGAGGGACTGTTCATTTCCAGCATAATGCATGTGTTTGTTTTCGGTTCTCACCTTGCTGTAAAACATCTCTTCTCCCACCACGTTGTCTAGCTCCACTCGGAAAAGGTCATCTCTGACACATAGGCACAAAGAGAGACTGTGAACCACCACAGCACAGTATAACAACACTGCAAAATAATTATTTTCTTTGTCAGAAATGTCTGAATCATCTAAACATCTTTAAAACAAAATAAATTTACTATTAAAACATATAACGCAATAAAATTTACACTTTTATTTAATTCACATTTAATTAGGTGTATGCTTAAAACAAGAAAAGTATCTTGAAGAGTTACATTCCTCAGCCTCACATACTGAAGCATATGTATTCATCAAATGTTTAACAAATAAATATTACATTCTTGTTCCTACATTAATTCACCCTGATCCACCGTCTCAGTGCAAACACTTAAACGATTCACCACATCTGTCCTACATAATCACGATTCTTTGCATTATGATATGCCCGATTTCCCCTCCATAATTCATAACCCACCCCCACACTGCATGTATGTTGCACGCAGCTCCTCATCTTGAATACAGCATTCAGTGCTACAGCAGTTCCAGCAACCACTTTAATAATCTATCTATAACCTTGCGGTGTCTATTAAAGTCTTTATGAATCTGATCTCTTTTAATCATGGCATGTTTGGTGTTATAGAGTACCATGGTTTATGCTTGAATATTGATCAAGGTCTAAGAGCTGCTGTGCGGCCCAGTGAGAGAGATGGAGAATTTCAAATCTTGTGTGTGTGTGCCTCTCTCTCTCTCTCTCTCTCTTCTGTCTGAAATGTTATAATCTGTGAATTGGCCAAGCTCACAGACCAGCCCATGTTATTGCAGCAGTATTGATCTTATCGTTCACAGCCTTCCGTCTGCATCACTGCTTTGTGGACACATTAACAAAAACGTAGATTTTGTGTGTGTGTGTGTGTGTGTGTGAGAGAGAGAGAGAGTGTGTTTGTATGTTCTTGAAGAGAGTCTGACGAGACTGACTACTGAAATATTTAATCCCTCTCTGTGTGGTTTGTTAAAATGAATCCCCTTGGCCATTTACTCTCTGAACAGGGCAGCAACTAAGTGCCCTGGTTAAAATTATCATACACTTTCACAGTACTTGCCTTATATAGTAAGCACAATCTTTAAGCAATACAATCACCCATGCAGCAAAGCAAGGCAAGAAAAGTTGTGTTTCGGAGTTCGAAGGTACCATCACATTTACATGAATATAAAAACAGGCTTTATAGTTACACAAGATTACCAAACAACAGATTATTTGGTCAACACATGCAGAACACTGGGAAGAACAGAACATACAGGGGCCAGTAAAAACTCTTTCTTTATCAGTATCAAGATTTGAAATGCGCATAAACCAAGGGTTGTGCACCCTTCGGATTTTAACTAAAATTTTATTTTAAATCCCTGAAACAAACAGGATGTAGAATTAAATTAAATATATATATATATATATTTTTTTTACAAGAAATGCATTGTATATATGAAAAGCAATGTAGGCCTCAAGCCATGGATGGATGGATTTCTTCAATTCTGAATTTTGCACAACCCTATCAATAAACTTCAACACATTCACCAAACCTTTTTCTACTTATCTACTTTAACTTTCCAAAAGATCTGAATTGCAATTTCCAACTTGCAGATAAAATATCTAGAGACCAAAATATAAGAGACCTGGCATAGATTCTTTTGACTTTAGCCAGTAAGCAACCATACAAGCACATCTTAGCAATCACGTGGCAATGCCACATTGTAATGGATTGTAACTTTCTAACTTTCCCTATTTGATTTCATCTCACTCTATCCATCTTTCTTCTCTCTAGGTTGGTAGAATGTCTGAATGATGGAGTGCCTCTGGCCACCATTACTGTATTATTACACTGCATTACATTTATGCATTTGGCAGACACTTATCCAACGGGACTTACATTGCATTCATTGTATATTTTATCAGCTCATGCAGGAATGCTGAGGGATATATTATGCAGTACTGTGTGTTTGTTACAATACTATGCACTCATTCAGTGCTAGAAATTTATGACCATACTAAAAATCAGAAAAGGGACCTGAGAGACTCAGTATCCCTCATGGGGTTATATATTTAAAATCAGCTATGATGGAGACAGCTAAAAGAGAAAGTGTATTTGTGAATTGTGGCACTACAGGAGGTCTCAAACCGTTCTTCCCGCATCCCACAGCAGCCCTGACGCAACTGAGTCTTCATTTCTCTGCACTATTGGAGGCCGTATGTCAGTCAGGGGGCGTTTCCACGACCTCAGAGGTCAGCCGGAACCTGTCCCGCACCGTTAGTGACAGGTTTGAGGGTGAAATGTGTTGAGTTTCACTCCTGAGCCTAATTGAAAGACCTGACCTCTCGACGAGGTCAAATACAACGAGGTGGCTGAAGCTTGATTTAATGTGACTTAACCAGGCCGCCGCTGGCAATCTAAGCCGCCCTCCTCTAGTTACTCAGAGTGTTAATTATTTACACAGATCACAAAAGAAACACCTCGTTTGTCTTATAGGTGTATTTATTATTGGCTTGGACTGAATTTTTCCCCCAACAAGTCTGGGGCTAGTTTGCAGTAGCTTGTGTGGGAGTCCAGAAATTTCTGGAGGAAATTGAGCGTGTTTAATAAAATACTTGAGTCCTCTCATCCCTGACCAGGCGTTGGCAAGGTAATACTGTGAAGGGGTTGAGAGGCTGGCCACTTTCCTGGGGCATGGTCTTGAGCAGTTATGCTAATGCTAACAGGATTTAGCCTGCCTGCACCCCTTATCACACTTGAGCATGCAGTTGCAAACTTATTAAGTCAAACCAGGCTGTCTATATCCTTGACTTGAAACTTCACTGACTCACTCTCTCTCTCCTTTGCTCCTAAGCAGTATTGCCTCCTTTTTATTACACTCTGCATTGCCATTGTTATTGAATGCTCCCTCTTGAGTCATCGGCTAAATAAATCTCCTTTCCCACAGAGGTCATTTTCTGTTGGCTACGGCAAACACCTCCATTTACTTCAGACACTGATAGGTACATACAGTTTGCTGACTGCACACAGTGGGGCTTGAATTTCATCGAATTACATCGGCCACAGTGGCACCACGTAGGAAAGTGTACATAAAACAGTTTCTCAGCTCTGAGTTGAGCTTCTTTAGGCCAAAGACTTTTGCCCTTTTTTATGAGCGAGCCCAGTCTGGCCGTCCCAAGTTATATGGCACTTTGTGACCTATATTTATTTTCGAGGTTTAATTTTTGACATGGTCGAGTGGGAAGGTCATTTCCTGACATGGTATGGGGGCCTTTATTAGAGTACGATGCCCCCCCAGACCCCTACAGCTTTTGGTAACTATCACCATATGTTTGAACACTCACAGTTGACGGACCTGCCATTTTTGGGAAGTGTTGCGTAAATTCACAAAAATTGGCTTATTTTTGTAAAGCGCCAAACCTAATGAAGTTTTGTTTTTGTTTATCTATTCCTAACCCCGGCTCCTTAAGGTGGGTCAAAAAATGCAAGAAAGGAAAAACATCATTGACCTCGTGACCCCCAAAATCCTAAAAAGACTACGTTCCAGACTTTACATTTATAACCCAGCATCACCACAATGAGAAATTCAGAATGTTTTCTTACAGGGACAGTTTATCCCGAAAATGAAAATTGTCATCATTTACATTTATCATCATGTCATTATAAACCTGTATGAGTTTCTTCTGCAGATCACAAAAAAAAGAAAACTGAAAAAATTTGAAAATATATATATGTTAATTGTTACTTGAGTAAATTAAAATGAAAAAAAATTATAAAAATGAATAAATGTATATACAAACAAATAAATAAATATTACCAAAATTAACATTATTGCACATAAAACACATAAAAATGAGATATTTTAAAACATGGTGCAACTGTTTTAACAATTTTTTTTTTCAGACCGTGAAAGTCAATGGGTCAAAAACATCTTTTCTAAATATCTTCTATATGTAATAACATCTATACGTTCTTCAGAAGAAAGAAAGCCATACAAATTTGGAACAACACTTTTTTCCCCTTATTATCCCTTTAAAAGCCTTTGAAAGCTTCTTAATTACTATCCACAAGAAGAAGCGATTCAGACTCTTGATCTTAAAAGTGATTGTTTTTGAATGTCACAATTTACTTAAACACACATCTCTGTGCAGGTAATTACAGATGCTGATATAACACTAATTACAGGGTACGCACATGGTAATCAGCATTATTTCACACCCTACCTGGCTCCGATGTAAAGGGTACGATTGACCTGCAGGATCCTCTGAATGTGTAAGGGCTCCTGTCTGAAAGATGAGTGATGGGGTCGTCCGAGAAACACAGGATACCTTCTCACCACTGAGGGAAAAAGCAGTAGATGATACAGTGAGTGATAAAGGGAAAGAATTGACAGAGGGTTGAATCATCTCTTCATTGCACTTCTGGGTGTGGGTGAGGTGATCCGTTAAGGCGAGAGGCGTTCGATCACTCAAGTCACACTTGAGATAAAAATGTTGACAGCTGCCTGTAGTTGCTCTTCAGTGGTTTTCACAGATAAACTCTGTTCTCATCATCTGTCAGCCTAGTCAAGTTGTTTTGTTACCAGAGTTGTAAAGATGCACTGTGAAATGACACTTATCCTGAAACCTGTTACCTGACATTGATTATTTATCACAATTTCAAGTAACAAACAACTAACTATATTTTATAGTTGTTTGATATTTGAATGCAATTGTAGCTGGGAGTAGGAAAGCATCTCAAGACAGGGATAAAATAAAGTAAATGTAAAATTAAATTACAAAAAAACTGGATATTTTTTTATTCAAATTAAAAATTTAAATTAATGAAAAATAAACAAATATGCATTTAATAATAATAATAATAATATTTAATAAAAAATATAAAATTGACATGACAATTATCATGCCTCATGAAAATATATAGCTGTCTTCTTTTTTTTTTATGTTAGTCATCCAAAAAAAATTTTTTGTATTCGTACACAGGAAAGCATGAAGGCTTGAAAAAGGATCAAATAAAAATAAATAAAACAATATTACATAAAGTGCAATTCTATTAAAATGACATTAAATGAAAAACATTTTAAAAAGATAATAATACAAAAAATAAATGAACAAATAAATCAATACATTTTACCAAATTTTACATTACTACAATTTAAGTATTCTTTCTTCACAAGAAAATATATAGCAGCCTAAATTTATCTTTTAGGACTTTTAGGAAATTCTAAAGTAAAAAAAAACTGTAGTCACATTCACCATTGGTCAGTGAAATTTTGGTAAGTGAAAAAAATCCCAAATTTTAATGTTAATGAGGTACAATTACACAAATACTTTAGACCTGTTTATTACTCTCCTTCTCTATCTGTTCCTCTCCTTCAATATGTGATAAGACTCTCCCTGGAGATTTCCTCAGCTTCTCGTCTTTTTATCCTCCTACCCTGAGCGTTATAAATCACTTTTCTCATCTTTCAGCTTAAGGCTGGTTCACACGGCAGGATAATTGGGCCGATTTTAGCCCCGATTCAGCCCTTCCGACAATCTTAGGATGCTCCGATTATCGTAAAATAATCTGATCAAATATTCCTGCCGTGTGTGGTGTGTTAAGACTAATCTCCTCTGCTCGGAAGAATGTCGGGACCGCTCCGATCTCAAATCGGGGATATCCAACATGTTGGATTTATTTTGCCCGATTTCTTCTCGTGTGTGGTGTCCCCCGAGGACAAACAATCACGCAGCCTGTGGACTGTGGCGTGTAGCCAATCAGAAAGCGAGGTGACGAGGCAGTGATAGTACCGGGAAACAAAATCAAAACAGCCGGCGTATATAATATAACAAATACAAATAAAGTCGATGGGCATAACTACATCCACAACTGCAGTCCACCAGAGTACATGGAAACTAATATATGAACGTGTATTTCAACGGTTATTAATCTGTGTAGTACGTAACAACATTTCTATGAGATAAAACAACAACTTATCTCCATATCATGATATAGCAAGTATAGTCCATGCTCGCGTCGTCTCCACCTCTTTGACCATCGCCTTTTCTTGTTTTTCTTATGTTTTTTTCCCCGTTAAAAACAAAGCACAAACAATGGCCACTGCATCCTCTTTGTCCGCCATGATTGTTTACTCTAAAGTCACGTTTGATCTCGAGGGATTTTGCGAGATTTCCCGTCTGACCTGGGAATGCTCGGGAGTCAAATCGGTTCGTGTGTGATGTGTTGATATTGCCGTGTGGCTGCACACCACACACGGAGCGACCAAAACTGTTAGACCCGTGATTTTTTATCGCCGTGTGTGGGGTCTCTCAGGTTTGGAAAATCTGCCGACAATTTTAAAATCGTCCCGTGTGAACCAGGCCTTAGACAGACCTGCATGAGTTAGGCTGGGATGCATGGAATCGATATTATTGATGAGTGATCAATCACATGCCTGCTCTGCATTAGAAAGTGAAAGCTGAGAGCCTGAGAGAGTAATCGGGGGCCCAACCCTGATCCTAATGATTGCATGTGAAATGGAGACATCGTTACCTTCAGTGGGGATAAAGTTCAGAGGTCCAGGTTCCTCAGGGAAGACCGCACACACAAACCGCGGGAGCCAGAAGAGCCCGATGAAAGCTTTGGCCACAGTCGTCATGGTACTGGAGCTCCGGCACTATGACAGGAACATGCAAAAAAGAGTCAGGTGAGGTGGCGGAAGATCTAGCTGGACGCACATTTCTGGTTACCTTCACTTAGTGAATAAAACATGGACTCTGTTGGACTCTAAAACATCTCTATCATCACCACAGAGATTAAGATCTGCAATTAAGTAATCCACCAATAGAATTTGTGCCAGCCAGCTCTAATGGTCCAGTCGGCGTGGTGTGTCACAGCACTGTCATCAAAGACACGGGACCAAGGACTGAACTGCCCGGACAACTAACAAAAGGTCTTCACAGAGAGCCAGAAATGGGGAGGGGGCTGGAGCGTATGTGAGTGGGAAGCTCTGTTTAAAAACCTAGAGAGCTGCCCTGCTGTGTACTGCCACAGGCAGCATCCTAACCGAAATAAACTTTTGAAATGCACTACACACCAAGTACATACCACAGGGATTTTAAAAAAAAAAGTCTTCATGGAAGAGTTATAACCCATGAACCAAACCAGCCAGCTTCAGTGAATCATCGCAAACTTTAATTTGAAGCAAAAAAGTATTTGGGGGGAAAAAAAGGTACAGGACTCTGTACATGACAGCTTTAATAAAGAACAGAACTACAATGCCATGAAGACAAATCTAATTAAAAATGGTATATACATTAAATAATTGTTGATTTAAAGATTCTGATTATACTGCAATTAGAAACAAGTATATTATTAACTAATACACCATTCACAGTGCTTCATGGGAGTGGGTGGGCACTAAAGCATTCTTTTGGCATGATTTGCACATCACAAATCTCTGATTGGTGGAGATATCTTTAGAGAATCATGGGTAATTTGATTTTCCACCAGGAATTTTACTGTTAAAAATTATCTTGAAATAATGTGGGCTGATTGCTTCGAAAATATATATAGCATTGATTAACAACCTTGTAGCTCACAGTAAGTCTGTCTTTAAAAGTTCTTAAATTATTATTAAAATAATAATATCCTATGAATGGGACATAGCAAGCACTATGGTCTAGTTTATGGAGCTACAGTACTGTCTGTAGGTAGTGTATGGAACTACAATATAGGTTCCATCACTACGTTTTTTTTTTTTTTTTTTCATAGAACTTCTGAGTGCGGCTGCATATCTGTGCACTTGAGAAAGTTACTACAAGTAGGGATGTACTTTTAAATTGCATGCCTGAAAAAAGCCAGGTGTTGTATTTTTTGCCCTCTTGAAAAAAAAAAAGACGGCAGAAAGAAAGATGTGATGAAAACACAAATGTCACTCAAATTAAAGTGCAATGCAATCTATGTGGAAAATTACCTCTGCACTTCAGAGAGGCACAGAGAAGCTCTGGAGAACTGTCACAATAGTATTGTCTGTAATAGTCTAATGTAATAGTACAGTCTGAAAGCGGGATTTCATGGACAGATGATGCATGTATGATTGCGTGCTTCTTGTACTGGTTTGAGACGCACCAACACCATTTTAATACCATTGGTGCATCAAGTCTATACACATTTCAAAATCCATTAAAAATGGCATCAAATCCTTGTGTTGTTCTAAATTAGGAATACCACAACTTTCAATATAATATTGAACCCTTTAGTACATGGTTCAATACGCACTTGTGTATTGTTTTTCGGTCTACATGCTGAGATGAGGAAATGCCTCTCCACTTATATTGTGTATTTTGAAAAGCAACACACACCTAACCTCTTCCACTGTAATGAATTGCAATGAGAAGTGATTCTAAACCTGTTTTCCAACAAAAGAAAACATTATAACATGTTTTTACTCCACAACATCAGTCGAGTTTTGAAATAATTCCTTTTGTGATCTGATGTGGCTTCTTATCAAAGAAAGAGGCAGAAAATATATTATATACTTTAATAAAGGCTATGTCCATTAGCAATGGATTAAAAATATACTTAATTATGAAAATATCCAAGATGGTTTGAACACAGATAAACCATATATTGACGCAGTATAGTGTTTATTGTCTTCATGTTTCATAATTCAAAACATTTTTTATCTTTTATTCAGCTACAGCGATAGCTGAGTGCCTTTGTCCATATAAGGGATTTCCTGGAGTGTCATGAATTCTGTTGCTTCTGTGATACATATGTGGATTTCCTGAGCAAGGGCAACCCTCTGGATTCCAGTATGAATGAAACAATGTTACATGACATGTAGCACTCCATAAAGGCCAATCCAGCCAATTTTGGGTAAAAATTAGGGGTGGGCGATATCTCGATATTTAAAATATATCGAGATATTTTTTAAACACGATATGGATTTTGACATATCGTATATATCGATATGTTGTTTATATTTAATTCTGATTCCGCCACTGCTTCTTTGCCTTCTCTGTGCTGTGCTCGCCCCCGCTCGCTCGCCCCCGCCTCCTTGCTTTTGTCCCCACTCCCTTCGCGTGTATAGAACTAGTCTAAAAAACAAAGTCTAAAAACAAAAGGACAACTGGCTTCATTATATGGAGATACTTTGGTTTTAAGGCGTAGGACGAACAGAAGGCAGATGTCTAACGTAGGGCCCAATGATTTCCGCGATGCAGAAAACGCGGACGGAATCCAGTCATAAAAACGGTATTTACAGTTTAACGCGGAATGTCACGGAATTGGTTAAATTTTGAATGAATTATCAAAAGTAGGTCATGCACTTAAATCAAATCGTGATATAGACTAATATCTGCAAATATTAACCCGGAAAAGTCTATTTAAATATGAATCCTGCATGTTCTGCGTGTCTGTGTTAACGAATGGCGCAGAAGCGCGTCTTCATTCATTAAACACACGGAAGCGCGTGATGCTCGCGCTGATTTCAGCGTCTTTCCTCTCACTGATAAAGATGTGAACACATGAGGAACATCTCCAGAACTGCACCGAGAGTCACTTCATGAGCATCTGACCGTTTGATTTGAGTAAGACTAGCTCATATCACATCATAGACTGTGGTATCACATACACAGAACTGTAACGGTTAACCCGTCAAAATAAAAGTATTTGGCAGAAATATTTTACTATTGTACAGCAGAATGTAGATAGCCCACTACTACTATTATTAAAATGAAATGAACATATTTTTTTAAGGAATAATCACACAACATTTCTTCCATGTTTTATTTTTAATAGTAAATCCCCTTTGTTTACCAAAAAATAAAGTTTGCTTAATTTTAAATAATTAAAAGATAAATTAAATAAATGTTTTATGCCTTCATTTGACAACCAGAAAAATGTAAATACACAAAATTTCTGAAGGGAAAAATTTCCACATAAGGCTATTTTAAGATTTTTTTAAACTAATTAAGTTGTTTTTATGCATTTGAATAATTACACATGCTAAAACACAGAATTAGGTAACAATAAAGCATATGGTGAAGAACAAAATAAGACGTTTCATAGGGCCCTAAACATGTAATATTTGGCATATTTGTTTTTGCAGTAGTTTTAGGGGGGTTATTTTTCCTGTAAAGATATCGAGA